>NC_090727.1:201555529-201570529 GCF_036898095.1 Palaemon carinicauda
TACTACTACTACTACTACTACTACTACTACTACTTGTTAAGCTATAACCCTGGTTGAAGAAGCACGACGCTATAAGCCCAAGGGCTCCAACAGGTGAAATAGCCCAGTGAGTAAAGGAAATCAGGGAATAAAATACAAGAGAAGTTTCAGAACCATAACAACATTCAAATAAATCTTTCATATATAAACTGTAAAAACTCTAAAAAACAAGTGGAAGAGAAATAAGATAGAATAGTGTGTCCGAGTGTACCCTCAAGCAAGAGAACTCTACCCCAAGACTCTGGAAGACCGTGGTACAGAGACTATGGCACTACCTAAAATTAGAGAACAATAGTTTGATTTTGGTGTGTCCTTTTCATAGAAGAGATGCTTACCATAGCTAAAGAGTCTCTTCTACCCTTACCAAGAGGAAAGTAGGAAAGTAGCCACTCAACAATTACAGCACAGTAGATAACCCCTTAAGTGAAGAAGAATTATATTATAAACCTTAGCAATATCTCGATCAGAGTCAGAGTTTGGGCAAGTCTTGTCCTCTAAGTGTGAATAGCACTGAATAAATGTAATTCTTTAGCTAGGGTAAGCAGCTCTTCTTGCAAGACACTTCAAAATAAACCATTGTTCTCTAGTCTTGGGTAGTACCATAGCCTTTGTACCATGGCCTCCCACTGTCTTAGGTTAGAGTTCTCTTGCTTGAGGATACACACAGGCACACAGTTCTATCTGTTCCCTTAATTCCTTTCCTCAATGTGCTATTTTTTTCCCTGTTGGAGCCCTTGGGCTTATAGCATCAAACTTTTCCAACTAGGGTTGTAGTTTAGCCAGTAATAATAATAATAATAATAATAATAATAATAATAATAATAATAATAATAATAATAATAATAATAATAATAATAATAACATGGAAGTAATCAGAACATCTGCAAAGATATTTTAAATAATTTTAAAATTCAAACAAGACTAACGAATATTTTCTGTAAAAAAAAGTTCATGACAAATACAATTCTTGACAGGAAGAACGAAAAATAAAATTGATAAATATATAAAATGATATTAAATATAGAGCATAAAAAAATAAAATAAGATCCCATATGTGCAAATTAAACTAATTTAAATGATAACCGAAGAACCAAAATGATGAGTGAGGTTTACTTTAGTCTACCTTGTATAAATACAGAAAACAGCATCCTTAACAACTAAAGAAAATGGTTAACCTAAACATAAGTACCAGAGACATTTTTATAACCGTAATACTATACACAAGTAATATCTGCTCATGGTCTACATTTTCCATATATACAAGTATATAAATTATAACTTCTGAGACAGCATGGGAATGACAGGTGAGAATAAATATGTGAATTCAACATTAGGAAAGCTCTAAAAAGTGATGAAAGTAATGTCGAACACGATAAATTGAAAAGAAATCTATAAAAACAGAAATGTCCAAATAGGCAGATAAATCAACATATTTCCTTAGCTGAGGAGAATTAAGAAAACTTGAAAGCAGTTGCATTGAATATATTAGGCAGGCTATGGAATCTGAAATAAGTGGAACCAAGATATGCTTTGCACCAAAATATAGTAATATTCCAAGAATCATTGTGTTGGGAGTGAGCAACGAGGAGCTATTAAACGAATTAAGTTTTACCAGTTTTCACTTGGTTATCAAATAATCATGAAAAAACTATTTTTCCCTATGTAAATATGTTTCTAAAGAATACATGTTGTTTTTTTTTTTTTATAAATTTTTGGTTTACTTGTATACAAAAATATTTAGCATGAAGTCACCTTGCACATCTAACTGGAAAAATAGCCCAGTGAGGTAAGAAAATGAAGAAATAAATTATTGTTCTCTAGTCTTGCCAAGTGCCATAGTCTCTGTACCATGGTCTTCCACTGTCTTGGGTTAGAGTTCTCTTGCTTGAGGTTACACTCGGGCAAGCTGTTCTATCTTGTTTCTATTCCTCTTGTTTGGTTTAAGTTTTTATATTTCATATAGGAGATATTTATTTTAATGTTGTTACTCTTCATAAAATATTTTTTTCTTCTTTCCTTTCCTCGCTAGGCTATTTTCCCTGTTGGAGCCCCTGGGCTTATAGCATCCTGCTTCTCTAACTAGGGTTGTAGCTTAGTAAGTTAGTAATAATAATAATAATAATAATAATAATAATGATAATAATAATAATAATAATAATAATAATAATAATAATAATAATAATTGCAATGCCCTGCCCCATTACAATGGGATTATGCCACTTAAGACATTTTCATAATTTTCGATTCATCTTCAGCCACAAGATAAATTTCGACAAAATTTAGCACAATATATCCTTATGTGTAGGATAGTCAATCCTATTAAAATAAAGGACTATAACCGTACAGATAAAAATAGACTTATTATCCTTAAAAAGACTGGTAGAACTTCAACTGTTCAAACTTGCAGCAAATGTTTATATGTTGAACAGGCTGACATAAGTCTCTTTTTTATATATGAGAGATCTGTTTTATTATTGTTACTGTTCATAACTTCTCATATAGTTTATTTATTTCCTTATTTCATTTCCTCACTGGGCTATTTTTCCCTGTTGGACCCCTTGGGATTATAGCGTCCTGCTTTTCCAACTAGATTTGTAGCTTGTCTAGCAGTAGTAATAATAACAACAACAAATAATAACACTAATAATAATAATAATAAGCATCATCATCATCATCACCATCATCATCATCATCTCTAGTTGTTCTCAAAATAAATGTGCTTACTTGGGTAAACGAAAAATTTCAGCAGGCTAAATTCTCGTACACACGCAAATTAATCATACAATCAAAATAATCATACGTTCATTGTCAAAGTTTATACTGAATGTATCTACATTATTTATAAGTATCACAAGAACACGGGACAGAGGAAGTCTGGCTTAATCTTTATCAAAAGCAAAAATGTTTCCAAAGCAGAAAGAACAAAATAGTTCTGCTTACAACAGTAAATATTTTGATAATGAATATACCTTAGGTATTTGAGAAGTTTACTCTTTTAGTGTATGCGGCTATGTTCACATACATACTACTATTGTTATCACTATAGTTAAGGTTCTTTTTAATGCGTCACGTGCTGCTTTTACTGCTATGCTGATTGGAGACATCAAACAAAATCATAGACTACTACTCCCTACACAAAGAAATTTCGTGCAACGTAATGTAACTTCTGCGGTCCATAGAGTACTCATTATTTACTGACCTTGAAATTCCTTCCTGACCACATGATACATACCATATTCATATACAAATATAATTTACTTCCCTACATGGAAATCAAACAAATGTCATATGTATGGATTACTTAATGTCAAGACAGAATTCTTAATTTACAATTGCACTGTTAAAAAGTTGCTGTAAAAAAAGTAAAAATCCCGGAATAAGTATTGCAACAGTTTTAAAAACGGATATATTGACGTAAAGGAGTGATATTACTGTCACTAACCCGTAAAAAGATAATAACAAAGTAAGGTAAAAATTAAGATCGTCTGTATTTCACTGAAATACAGCTGAGAACAGTATATTTTCACGGAGACCTAATTAAAATTACGGTTTTAACAGTGTGGAACAAGAATACGGCATACTACATACATAGCACCTTGTCTTTCTGTGTGTGAGCATTATGATTTGATTTCCCATCACATCGCCAATACAAAGGGTAGTTGTACCTGCCTACGAATAAAAGTAGCATAATCCAAGTGCTGTGGTCAACGGCCCATTGATATATAATTAATTCACAACGGACATGTATTGCAACAGGTATCAAGAATGGTCATGAGATGACTTACGGAGAAGAAGGGATGAATCTTAACTCCAGAATATGTATGTATGTATGTATGAATGTATGTATGTATGTATGTATTATAGCCACGAAAGGAAAAATGAAAAAGACTTGATTGGAGTTAGTACTTTTATCCACTCAGGACATTATCAAACTCAGCAATGAGAATACATATACAAAGACATCGTATTTATACAGAAGGGGATCCAACAGCTGTCAGTTTCTTAATAATTCCGGAGAAGTCAGATTTTAGATAAAAGGATAATACTGGATTAACGGAAAACAAAATCCAGTATTATCCTTTTATCTAAAATCTGACTTCTCCGGAATTATTAAGAAACTGACAGCTGTTGGATCCCCTTCTGTATAAATACGATGTCTTTGTATATGTATTCTCATTGCTGAGTTTGATAATGTCCTGAGTGGATGAAAGTACTAACTCCAATCAAGTCTTTTTCATTTTTCCTTTCGTGGCTATAATACATTTTATATTCATCACGTGTCAGCTTTCGTGATTTCTACACGTATGTATGTATGTATGTATGTATGTATGTATGTATGTATGTATGTATTATGAAGGACGTTTGAGAAAGAATAGTACTTCTGTTACCTCCAAGTTCTGTTGCTCGCCAACTTGATAAAGATCTTAGTAGAGAGAATAACTTAGGCAATTTTACTGATATCCAGTTGCACAATTCAAAGTTTTCTACAGTGTTTATGATATCAGAGTTTGGAAACATTGCAACCACTATATGGGAATGATTAATTAGATATGAAGTGATGTGGAATTTTGTGGATGCAATTGAAAAACTGTACTAATGTGACCTAAAACTTGAAATACAACAAATCTATATATATATATATATATATATATATATATATATATATATATATATATACTGTATATATATATATATATATATATATATATATATATATATATATATATATATATTTATATATATACTGTATATATATATACACATATATATATATACATATATATATGTATATATGTATGTATGTATATATATATATATATACATACATAATTATAATATATATATATAAATATACATATATATATAAATAAATAATTATATATATACATATATGAGTGTGTGTGCGATTAGATATACATGAAAAGACATACATGTGTATAAAGTATATATGTATGTATTTACATATACCTACATGTATATGAGTTGCCACACTTGCATACTTAAGTTTTTATTTTGGCATATTAGTATATGAATTAGCAAAGGGTATATTTTGAAATTATTCCTACGTGTTCTTAAATACAGCAAATGATACGAAATTTGTATAATTCAATATGAAATTGTCCAAAAATCTAATAACGTTTGATCAGAGTGAGTTCTAAAGATACATTAGTAAATCAACAAGTATGATCTTTTACATAATTTGAAAAACAGGATGATTTTCATTACTGGGTTAGTGAGCCACACTCCAAAATCAAACCATTGTTCTCTAGTCTTGAGTAGTGCCATAGTCTCTGTACCATGGTCTTCCACTGTCTTGGGTTAGAGCTCTCTTGCTCGAGGGTAGACTCGGGCACACTATTCTATCTAATTTATCTTCCGCTTGTTTTTTTAAAGTTTTTTATAGTTATATAGGAAATAATTATTTTAATGTTACTGTTCTTAAAATATTTTATTTTTCCTTGTTTCCTTTCCTCACAGGGTTATTTTCCCTGTTGGGTCCCTGGGTTTATAGAATCCTGCTTTTCCGACTAGGGTTGTAGCTTAGCAAGTAATAATAATAATAATAATAATAATAATAATAATAATAATAATAATAATAATTATAATAATAATAATAATAATATGAGTCCTTCATAAGTTGCCTCTGTACCATGGTCTTCCACCGTCTTGGGTTAGAGCTCTCTTGCTCGAGGGTACACTCGGGCACACTATTCTATCTAATTTCTCTTCCTCTTGTTTTGTTAAAGTTTTTTTATAGTTTATATAGGAAATATTTATTTCAATGTTACTGTTCTTAAAATATTTTATTTTTCCTTGTTTCCTTTCCTCACAGGGTTATTTTCCCTGTTGGGTCCCTGGGTTTATAGAATCCTGTTTTTCCAACTATGGGTTGTAGCTTAGCAAATAATAATAATAATAATAATAATAATGATAATAATAATAATAATAATAATAATAATAATAATAATAATAATAATAATATGAGTCCTTTATAAGTTGCTGACCAGTGCTAAGACATGAAGTAAGATTAAACCATGCGAAAAACTAACACGATTTCTGGACTGTTGTTACTCATAGAGCCCAAATAATCAACAGTATCTCATCAATGATGATGGAGCTGGGGGGAGAGTGACTGCTCCCCGCACTCTAGTTTTTTCCTGCTGCTTCCTCCGATGCCTTAGATGACCGCGGAGGTAGCAGCAGTAGGGGATTCAGCATTATGAAGCTTCATCTGTGGTGGATAATGTGGGAGGTTGGGCTGTGGCACCCTAGCAGTACCAGCTGAACTCGGCTGAGTCTCTGATTAGGCTGGAGGAACGTAGAGAGTAGAGGTCCCCTTTTTTGTTTTGTTTCATTGTTGATGTCGGCTAACCCTCAAAATTGGGGGAAGTGCCTTTGGTATATGTATGTATATGTATCTCATCAATGTATGGAGATAACATCCTCTTTGTTGTCACGACTAGGAACACTGCCAAACTTCATGTAGGACACGGCTCTGTACTGCTCTTTTCTGAAGGTAGAGCGCTTTCTTCTGAGTGTTTTTAAACATCGGTGTTGAAGGACTGGGAATTCAGTAGATCCCAGGCCTTCTCCATCATGAGGCTCAAGACTGCACAGTATTCTAGAAGTTTTATTCCAGCTGTGACCAAGTTGTGGAATGATCTTTCTAATCGGGTAGTTGAATTGGTAGAACTTCAAAAGTTCACAAAGTTGCAGCAAATGTTTTTATGCTGAACAGGCTGACATAAGTCTTTTTATAGTTTATATATGGAATATCTGTTTTAATACTGTTACTGTTCTTAAAATATTCTAATTGTTCATTATTTCTTATATTGTTTACCTATTTCCTTATTTACTTTCCTAGCTGAGCTATTTTTCCATGTTGGAGCCTTTGGGCTTATAGCAGCTTGCTTTTCCAACTAGGGTTGTAGTTTAGCTAGTATTAATTATGACAATAACTGAAGTCAGTTTAGCATCTACTAACATATCCAAGCCTACTAACTGGGAGGCATATTAGCAAAGTCTGGAATGACTTGTCCCTGGATAAATTTAATGCTAATCCCAGCAAGAGGTCTTTCATCGGAGATAAGTATTGCCAACACATGACGTCATCACCTACTCCAAACACCTTGATACCACTAACCAGATTTAGATAACAGCTGTATTTCATGTGAACTGAAGGTAATCTAGCAGCTACTACCATATCCAAGCATGCTGACTGGGAGGCATATTAGCAAAGTCTGGAATGGTTTGTCCCTGGATAACATTGATGCCAATCACAGAACTCTCATTCAAGGCAAGTACTCTTTACTCCTTAATACTATTGGGTAAATCACTTTATATTAAGCCCCTTAAATGGTCTTTGCTCCGCCGTGGCTCGCTTCGCTCGCAATCAAACATAATCTCATTGCTCTGCTTTGGTAAGCGGTGCATGGATGTACTGAACACGGTATCCACGCGATTCAGTATTAAAGGTTGGTAATACTTGCTTCAGCTGAGCTCCCATGCTCTATGATTGGTTCTAATTTCATCCCAGAATAGACCCTCTGACTTTAGATGGGAGAGCACACGTTATATTTACTCAGTGGAGATCAGCTACCAACGGGTCATTAAATTTGATATAGGCCTATGTTTCTTTCCCTGTACCAAACATCCGGGGAATCATCATAACCCTGTTTCTGTTTTCCTTGGAAACCATAGATAAATTAAATCCCACTTTATAGTCAAATACATCTAGTTCTTAGGAAGAAACAGATGAAACGAACTCTTCTAAAATGGATGTCTGGGGTAAATCTCCCTCAAAATGGGGTACTTTCTTCTAATCCATTTCTGTCTGTTAGCATATCCATGTATCTTGGATATACAAACAGACAGATGTGAACGAGCATTTCTTGGAAATCGAATGACTGGCAAACGATCAAAGAGTTTCTCCCTAGTTTTTCATGTCAATCAGGTGTGGGCCAGAGAAACACCATCAAGTAATCATAGGCCTGGTGCGATAGAAATGAGTGAATGTAGGCATTCAGGTGTTCAATCTAATTTGCCTACATGAGTCAAAGAACTCTATACTGTAGTAGGTGACCACAATAAGGACGAGTTTTCTGGTGTTTTCTGACTACAAGGCAGACTATCAAGTAGAAAATTAATAAGGAGAGAATCGGTGAGGAAAAGAATTATAGAGTAATTGGCCTTATCTTCTAAGATCAATGTTTCCCCAACCAGTCTATAGTATACCAGCCAATTTTCTTAGCTCGTCAATCCATCGTCTTCTTTTCCTTTCCCTGTTTCGTTTTCAATCTCTGGGGCCTTATCTTCTAAGATGAAACATGTTCCCCCAACCAGTCTATAGTATAGCCTACCAGCAAATTTTCTTAGCTCGTCAATCCATCGTCTTCTCTTCCTTTCCCTGTTTCGTTTACAATCTCTAGGGACTAATTCTGTTATTCTTCCATTCCATTAGCATCAGAGAGGCTAGAGCGATTCTTTTGAGTGGACTTCAAAACAAGGTTGAAGATTATCATCATAATAAAGGAACTTGAATAGTAGTTTTACAGATTTGTTCTTAATTGAAGGTCGCCACCCCCCCCCCGAAAAAATTGCAAGTGAGAGTTGATAAGAGTGGACCTCTTGCAGAATAAAAACATAAAATTACACAGTTGAAAAATGCAAAAAAAAAAAAAAAAAACGCTTAGCTAAATTACATCATGTATTTTGGCCTTTCGAAGCACGGAAGGTGTTGATGTTCATGATATAGGATCCACCCGAAAACCAAATTATGCTTTATGGATAAGATGCTAATAACTCTCTCTCTCTCTCTCTCTCTCTCTCTCTCTCTCTCTCTCTCTCTCTCTCTCATATACTAAACTATCATATCTCTATTATACTCTCTTGACCGTATCACATCTCTCTCTCTCTCTCTCTCTCTCTCTCTCTCTCTCTCTCTCTCTCTCATATATACAAAACTCTATCATGTCTCTATCATACTCTCTTGACCATATCACATTCTCTCTCTCTCTCTCTCTCTCTCTCTCTCTCTCTCTCTCTCTCTCTCTCTCTCTCTCTCTCTCTCTCTCTCTCTCATATAAACAAAACTCTATCATGTCTCTACCATACTCTCTTGACCATATCACATCTCTCTCTCTCTCTCTCTCTCTCTCTCTCTCTCTCTCTCTCTCTCTCTCTCTTTTGACCGTATCACATAAGATGAAGAATGACCCAAGAAAATTACACTAAATGGCAACTTCATGATAGCCATATGATTGTCACTATGGATACAACGTATTTATTGACCTCCCAACCTTATAGATTCCCTCTCTACGAATACAGAAAGACCTAAATTTGACTTTCTACCTGTCGATGGTAACTGCCATATAAATAATCTCTTACGCAAGTCCAATTACATTGACATACCAAGAATTGACTTTCCTCCGGAAGCTATTCTTCGTATTTGAACTGTTTCAATGACGTAGGAACGCAATTTTTTTAAGAATATATTTGTGAAGGTAATTTAAAATTGATAGAATGTCCTGTTGGCAATAGCTGGCAGTCCTGTAGACACCGAGGCCCTTCAAGGTCTTAAATTCATGTGAGTTCCATGTCGGTCAACCAGTAGCCTCGTATCCGAGCTTGGGTGGTGTGCGTGTTGCAAAAGTTTTTTTTAGAACGTATTTCGACAAAGAGACAGAGTTATTGCAGAGGAGTCAAATGGAAATTATTTTATAAATCTAGATAAATAATGAAATTTAGTCATCAGTATATTGCTTTAACGTTCGAGAAATTTTATTTGTTTTAATATCAGCAAACGAATGGTTTAAGTTGTAAATATCAGGTAAAGAATGATATAAGTTTTTAATATCAGGAAGAGAATGATATAAATTGTCGTCATTATCAGGAAAGGAATAATATAAGTTATCGTAAATATAAAGAAAAGAATCATATAAGAAAATGAACAAACAATCGCTGAAAAAATATATAATCGAATAAATAATTGCGCACAGTACACATATCGAGGTCTCGCTCAGCATACACACCTGGGGAACACTCCCACGAAACTGACAGGTTTTCGAACTTCCGCTCGGCGTCAGTCACTTATTTTGTTTTGCTTACTTTTCGATTTGGTCTCTGAGGGAAGAGCTAAAACACCGAGATGAGCACGCCAGTCTTTGAGAAGGTAAACTATTTAAAATTCTTTTTATTATTAAACTGTTTTCTTTTATCTTTTAGAGGGATAAGTTATCAAGGAGTTGATTTTATATATATATATTTGTGATTTTGTTAATGATTTTCTTACGAGTACACCAGTCTTTGAAAAGATAAACTATTCAAATTCTTTTTATCAATAAACTATTTTCTTTTATCTTTTAGAGGGATAAGTTATCAAGGAGTTGATTTTATATATTCTTGTGAATTTATTAATTTGTCTCTTACATCTAGTGTACTGTATTGTTTTGGTAGTAAACAAAATATACAGAAGAAGAAAAAGAACAAGAGTACACAAAATAAGGTAAGATAACTCTAAAAACAGGTACGATTATAGAATATTGCAAAAAAAAAAAAATTGCATGTCATGAGAGCACTTTTTTTTGCACAGGCGAAGCTTAACAATGCAGGTAATCCCGGACCTTGACTGAGACTTTAATAATAATAATAATAATAATAATAATAATTACACTTGTAGGCTGAATCTCATCTAATTTGGTAAGTTGGTTCTGTTGAGAGAGAGAGAGAGAGAGAGAGAGAGAGAGAGAGAGAGAGAGAGAGAGAGAGAGAGAGAGAGAGAGAGAGAGTAATAATAATAATAATTAAAATAATAATATTATAGGGAGCATAATCTGATCAGCCTTGTTTCCCGAGAGAGAGAGAGAGAGAGAGAGAGAGAGAGAGAGAGAGAGAGAGAGAGAGAGAGAGAGAGAGAGAGAGAGACAGAGAGAGTAATAATAATAATAATAATTAAAATAATAATATTATAGGGAGCATAATCTGATCAGCCTTGTTTCCCTTGAGAGAGAGAGAGAGAGAGAGAGAGAGAGAGAGAGAGAGAGAGAGAGAGAGAGAGAGAGAGAGAGAGAGAGAGAGAGTAATAATAGTAATAATAATTAAAATAATAGTAATAATATTGGGAGCATAATCTGATCAGCCTTGTTTCCCTAGAGAGAGAGAGAGAGAGAGAGAGAGAGAGAGAGAGAGAGAGGAGAGAGAGAGAGAGAGAGAGAGAGAGAGAGAGAGAGAGTAATAATAAAAATAATTAAAATAATAATAATATTGGGAGCATAATCTGATCAGCCTTGTTTCCCTTGAGAGAGAGAGAGAGAGAGAGGAGAGAGAGAGAGAGAGAGAGTAATAATGATAATGATAATTAGAATAATAATAATATTGAGGGCAAACTCTGATCAGCTTTGGTTCCCTTGACAGAGAGAGAGAGAGAGAGAGAGAGAGAGAGAGAGAGAGAGAGAGAGAGAGAGAGAGAGAGAGAGAGAGAGAACTAGTAATTCAACGTAGCCAATCAAGGCGACCTAGTATAAGGAATGTCGTTTCTTATAACTGGGTATTCGGCTGAATGAAACTACGAGCTGGAAATACAAATATATGAAATTATGGGAGAGATCATTCATGTATTTCAAAAATAATCTTGAAATTTTCCATTTCAAGGAATCATGAATTTTTTTCATTTATCATTAATTTTTATTCAATTTCGGATTATGGATAGCAGGTTTTGGGGAAACTTACACAAACTTCGCAAACACAAATATATGAAATTCTGTGAAAAATTATTCATCTGTTTTTAAAATTAATCTTGAAATTTTCCATTTCAAAGAATCGTGAGTTTTTCATTCACTGTTAGGAAAAAAAACCGTAATTTCAATCGGAAATTCTCCGTGAAAATATACTGTTCACAGCCGTATTTCAGTAAAATACAGATGACCGTAATTTTACCTTACTTTGCTATTATCTTTTACGGGTGGGTGACCGTATTATCAATCTTTTACGTCAATATATCCGTTTTTAAAACGGTAAAAATCCTGGAATAAATGTTGGAAGACATTTGCCGCTTTTTTAATAAAATTTTTTAACAGCGTTTATCATTAATTTGCATTCAATTTCGGGGTTTCAAAGTACTTATATATTGCACAAACTCACCATCTTTGTGAGGTATGAATAAGATGTTTTGGGGAAACCTATAGGTCTACCTGCTGAGTCATCAGCAGCCATTGCCTGGCCCTCCCTGGACCTAGCTTGTGTGGAAAGAGGGCTCTGGCGCTGATCATCTGTATAAATGGTCAGTCTCTAGGGCATTGTCACTGTCCCTTGATTCTGCTATTCATGAGAGGCCTTTCAACCTTTAAATAAGTTACTTAATATTTGGTGGAAAAATATTATTTTTCCGAGATACGTTGTCTTCGAATTTTAGACTTAACTAAGACGTTATGTATTAATACTCTATAAATATTTCACTCCCATATATACTGTATATATTAAAGAACAAATGTCAGGTTATATATATATATATATATATATATATATACATATACATATATATATATATATATATATATATATATATATATATATATATATATATATATATAGTTCTGGTCACGCTGAGCGGCATTGCCAAATACATGACTAGTCGGGGGTTGGAAGGGTTGAATCTGTTAAGCTGTCATTTTTGACGGGTCACGTACACTAGTGTGTGTGTGTATTTATATATATATATATATATATATATATATATATATATATATATATATATATATATATATATATATATAGTGAATAAAGTATGAAAAAAGGGATAATTGCCGTTCATTAAACCAAAGGCTTAAGTCTAAAAACTTAAAGAAGGTGAGGAAATATGAAGACTCCTACAGGAAACACATTAACGCCACTATGACTATAGCCTTCAATTAATATATATATATATATATATATATATATATATATATATATATATATATATATATATATATATATATATATTCCCCTTTCTAAAGTAATAAACTCACTAAAGGGAAGAAGTTCCTAAATTGGTATATTTTTCCCTCCAGCCGGAAGTGGGGATTGAAATTAAAAGTCGGATGACTGTATCATTGCTTTGTGTAGTATGAGCTACTGCACAAACTGCACAACGATACAGTAACCCCTTTACCTGTACACAGTAACGCCCCGTTAATAAGCCGAAAGTATTCCGATGATCATGGTTAGGGCTCTCCTGTACATCAAAATTTCCTGTACGCTAAAACTGTAATAAAGATACTGTACATTTTAAGATTTCTATTTACCTTCAAATCCTTTTAATTATGAATTATCTCTTTAATTATTCCCAATCCCTCAAAATACTGGCTGCGAATACTGGATGTTAAATAGCAGGACAGGATTAGAAATGAAACTATGAGAGAGATTACTCGAGTGCCGTATGTGGATGAGATCATGGTGAGGGGTAGATAGATATGGTTTGGGCAAGCTCTTCGCACTCCCCAAGAGAGATTAGTTCACCAAACTTTCAACTGGGCTCCCCAAGGCACTAGAAGAGTTGGAAGACCCAGGCCTACATGGCTGAGGATTATAAAGCGTGAAGTAGGAGATGATGAATGGAGAAGTATTGAATTAAAAGCTCAAGAAGAGACGACTGGCGAAATCTAATCAAAACCCTTTGCGTCAATATTTGTAGGAGATGATGATGATGATGATGAATTTTAATTCTAATAGTTCTAACAGTCTTGTTTTCTCTACCATAAGGCTTAATACTACACAATATTCTAGAAGTTTTATTCCAGCTGTGACCAGATTGTGGAATGATCTTCTTAATCTGGTAGTTGAATCGCTGGTACTTCAGAAGTTCAAATTTGCAGCGAATGTTTTTATAAAGAACAGATAGTTACTCTTCATAGTTTAAACAAGCAGATATATCTAACCGGTGTTAGGCTATTGATCTTATGATATATTAATTTATTTTACTAATTACTTCTTATATATAGTTGATTTATTTCTTTATTTCATTTCCTCACTGGGGTATTTTACCTGTTGGTGCCTTTGGGCTTATAGCACCCTGCTTTTCCAACAATTGTTGTGGCTTAGCAAGTAATAATAATAATAATATTACAATATCTCATATGATAGACACCATTATCGTACCTTGTTTTAAAACATTTTAAACTTCGTACATAGTGTGATATATCATCGTACCTAGCACGGATTGTATGTGTCGTACACTTCTGGAAGGATATTAGAATTACTGAAAACTTCACAAATCAACGAAGATGATGCGTATGTCCTTTACAATTTTGTTTTCATGACATTCTCACCTCTCATCAATTATCCTTAACTAAGGATGTAGTTATTACTAACTCCAGATGTAGTTATTACTGACGAGGTATTTTCCTTAACCTTATTAGCATCTACTGGATCTTGACGTAGTCAGTCTAAGCGCAGCAGGAAATGCTATCATTGCATGTACTCACGACAAAGGCAGCGTCTTTGTCATCAGCATTTCTAATGATCTGTGCTTCCTACGAAATTGTCTGGTGGGAGAATCGTACAACAATAGATGTCGTAACTTTTTCCGAGACCAGGTTACTTTGAAAGCTAGGAATCTCGATATACTACTCAAGCATAAATTTGTAGACATTCAATGCTTGCATGCAATGAGTTGTTCTGCAGATGGATTAGATAATATGCAATGTAGTGGACAGATGTTTCGTGAAAATTTTTGCATAATTAGCCCTCTACAATACAGATCCAAGAGTTCTGTATCAAGCAAGAAAATCTACAGAGAAGAGGTTACTTTGTAAGCCAGGAATCTTAATAAACTAATCAAGCATAGATTTGTATAGTCATTCAATGCTTGCATGCAATGAGTTGTACTGCAGATGGATTAGATAATATGCAATGTAGCAGACAGATGCTGCGTGAAAATTTTTGCATTATTAGCCCTCTACAATACAGCTCGAAGAGTTCAATAAT
>NC_090727.1:201573029-201580529 GCF_036898095.1 Palaemon carinicauda
TCCAACCCATTTAACAATTATTGCTGGGGTTATCCGGACATCAAATGACCCTAAGGGCGAAGGCTATAGAGGAATGGAGTTTTCTCAAGATGCAAATAAATTTAAGTTATCAAAGCCTAATCTAAACCACTTTCTTCATCATCATCATCTCCGCTTACTGATGCAAAGGGCCTCGCTTACATTTCGCCAGTCGTCTCTGTCTTGAGCTTTTAAATCAATACTTCTCTATTCACCATCATCTACTTCACGCTTCATAGTCCTCAGCCATGTAGGTCTGGGTCTTACAACTCTTCTAGTGAATTGTGGAGCCCAGGTGAACGTTTGGTGAACTAATTTCTCTTGGGGAGTGCGAAGAGTATGCCCAAACCATCTCCATCTACCCCTCACCATGATCTCATCCACATATGACACTCTAGTAATCTTTGTTTTCTTAAAAACTCAAATTTCCATGAAGTCTAAAAGTTGAATGAAATAAAAAATAGCGTTGACTAACAATACTTCCTTTTATATAGGAAGAGCTTCGCAGTTATGAAAAAACAAAAGAAACTAGAACAGGCACTAGGTAGAGCGCATACCTTCGCCTACATCATGTTGTGTATCACAAGATGGGTATCGAATTATGCAAATTTTCAAGGTGTCTGGTTTCAGTTCCAATTTCATCAGAATAGATGCCCACCAGGACGTCAGCCAGGCAAGCCCAACACCCCCTGTAGTGCCCAATCCCAGCAGTGGCCTCCCCAGTAAACAGCTTAAACTAACGGTCCCGGGCGGGGATCGCTCTGCTGCCTTGCGAATGCTAAGCGAACACGTTACTTCTTTACTAGCTAGAATGAGGCACCAGTTTCATGCAAATCGGATACAAATTGACCACAATATAGGGAAAAAACACGTTTTTTACCTTTTCGTTACCTTGACCTTTGACCCAATCATTTCCAAATCCTAATCAAATTGCCCTTCGATTAAGGCCAATCATCCCACCAAATTTCATGATATTTGGTCAAATAGTTTTGGAGTTATTTGAATCATAAACAAACGAACATAAATAAATAATTATACGCCTATCAAATCATAACCTTCTGGCAGAGGTAATAATAATAATAATAATAATAATAATAATAATAATAATAATAATAATAATAATATTATTATTATTATTATTATTATCATTATTATTATTATTACTTGCTAAGCTACAACCCTAGTTAGAGAAGCAGGATGCTTTAAGTCCAGGGGCTCCAACAGGGAAAATAGCTCAGCGAAGAAAGGAAACAAGGAAAAAATAAAATATTTTATGAACAGTACCAACATTAAAATAAATATTTCCTATATAAACTATAATAAAGTTTGAAAAAAAAGGAAGATAAATAAGATAGAATAGCGTGCTCGAGTGTACCCTCTTTCAAGAGAACTCTAACCCAAGACAGTGGAAGACCATAGTACAGAGGCTATGGCACTACCCAAAATTAGAGAACAATGGTTTGATTTTGGAGTGTCCTTTCCTAGAAGAGCTGCTTACCATAGCTAAAGAGTCTCTTCTACTCTTACCAAGAGGAAAGTAGCCACTGAATAATTATAGAGCAGTAGTTAATCCCTTGGGGGAAGAAGAATTGTTTGGTAATCTCGATGTTGTCAGGTGTATGAGGACAGTGGAGAAAATGTAAAGAATAGGCCAGCCTATTCAATTTATGTGTAGGCAAAGGGAAAATAAACCGTAACCAGAGAGAAGGATCCAGTCTGGCCAGTCAAAGGACCCCATGGCTCTCAAGCGGTAGTATATTAACGGGTGGATAGTGCCCTGGCCAACCTACTTCCTATCTGTCATAATCTCCCTCATTCTTTCTACCATATAGAAATATAAAGCTCTTCTTGCTACAGGGCCGACTGTGGTCTCCATTGTCGCGTATAGATAAAATACCGCAGGAGATAAAGTGGTTGAACGAGGCTCCGAAGGGCAAGTTTTACAAACGCCCAGATCACCTTACATCGTACTGGAGAGGAGAGATGGCTGACATCAATTGTGGATAAGAGAGATAAAGTGACATCGATTGGCGAGGAAAATTGATGCCCTGTTTCTCGCCAAATTGACGTTATATAAATTCGCGTGACATCGTCTGTCTAGTTCTCTCAGGTTCTGAATCTTCATGAACTAGTTATGTGCTTGCGGGCGAAAGGGTGAATTATTATAGGATTTGTTTCTTTTTCTTATATTAAATGAACAAGTTCTGTATGAAATTTTTCAATAGATAGAAAAGGAGAATATTTATCATAGAAGAATTCTGACTTAGAAAAAGTGCATCCAGAAAGTGTACAGACGATCAGACATTTAAAAATTGTTCTTAAGATGAGAGAGTTCTAATTAAAAATGTGGATTTTAGATCTGATATATCATGGAGATTTAGAAGAATTATTGAAAAGCAAGGAGATAAAAATGAAATTTTGATCATGGAGACAAGAATGAAATTTTGATCAAGGAGAAATGAATAAAATTTTGATCAGGGAAACAATTAATTAACTATAGTATATATATATATATATATATATATATATATATATATATATATATATGAAATATCTGTTTTGGTGTTGTTACTGTTTTTAAAACATTTTATTTTAAGTGTTCATTTTTTCTCATATCTTTTATTTATTTCCTTATTTCCTTTTCTCACTGGGCAATTTTGCCCCATTGGAGCTCTTGGGCTTGTAACATCCTGCTTTTCCAACTAGGGTTGTAGCTTGGATAATAATAATAATAATAATAATAATAATGGTGGGAAAGAAGAAGAAGAAGAAGAAGAAGAAGAAGAAGATCCAGTTCCCTTTAGATATAATGCTAGCCTGATGCTACTAGAAATGGCATCCGGCAACCGATCCTTTAATTTAAGGATAACGGTGGGAAAGAAGAAGAAGAAGAAGAAGAAGAAGAAGAAGAAGAAGATCAACTTCCCTATAGACGTAATGTTTTCCTTTTAGATAATCCGGGCCTATAATTTGGACGCTGTACCTTCACGTAAGGGGAGTAGATTTCCAACCCACCTCTGGGTGTACAACCGAGTTTTCTCTGAAGGTAGCAACAATATAAGGTGACTAATCATCTCCCGTCTCATGACTGGAGATTTGTAACCGGATATAGTTCATTTTCGTGCTCACAAGCTCTGGGAACATAGACAGGCTTATAAATAAAATGGGTGTGCTGTGGAAATGTGGAATAAACTTATAGTTTTACGATGTCTTAGCAAAATTTATATATATATATATATATATATATGTATATATATATATATATATATATATATATATATATATATATGCAATAAAGCACTAGGGGAAATTAAAAATACTGAATAAATCCAGTGTTCATTCAAGTTTCTTTTGTTTTTTATGGTTTACTACATCTGAGCGTTGCGTATTCTAGTGAGTGTTACGAGCGCGAGCGTGTGTGTATATATATACATATATATATATATATATATATATATATATATATATATATATATATATATATATATATATATATATATATATATATATGATCAGTGTCCTACTCGATAAGGCAATGTCACTGCCCCTTGCCCCTGCCATTCATGATCGGCCTTTAAATCATTAAAAGGTAAGCATGTACAATTGAACACAATAATTCCAGACACACCTTGAAGAAAGTATACTCTTTTACACCGTAACCAAATAGCTAGCGTAGGGATAGATGAAACTCGCCGAGTAGACAAACAGGGCACCAGCCACCCGTTGAGATACTACCGCTAGAGAGTTATGGGGTCTTTTGACTGGCCAGACAGTACTACATTGGATCCTCCTCTCTGGTTACGGTTCATTTTCCCTTTGCCTACATACACACTGAATAGTCTGGCATATTCTTTACATATTCTCCTCTATCCTCATACACCTGACAACACAGATTACCAAACAATTCTTCATCACCCAAGGGGTTACTGCACTGTAATTGTTCAGTGCCACTTTCCTCTTGGTAAGGGTAGAAGAGACTCTTTAGCTATGGTAAGCAGCTCTTCTAGGAGAAGGACACTCCAAAATCAAACCACTGTTCTCTAGTCTTGGGTAGTGCCATAGCCTCTGTACCATGGCCTTTCACTGTCTTGGGTTAGAGTTCTCTTGCTTGAGGGTACACTCGAGCACACTCTCCTATCTTATTTCTCTTCCTCTTGTTTTGTTAAAGTTTTTATAGTTTATGTAGGAGATATTTATTGTTGTTACTCTTCTTAGAATATTTTATTTTCCTTTTTTCCTTTCCGCACTGAGCTATTTTCTCTGTTGGAGCCCCTGGGGTTATAGCATACTGCTTTTCCAACTAGGGTTGTAGCTTAGTAAGTAATAATAATAATAATAATAATAATAATAATTCCCTTACCTTCTTTCCAGTCCATCTCACTGCAATCACAATTCCATGCAGGTAGTGCTGCCAGATGCACGAGATTGCTGGAACGCCGAATTGCCCTGAGGGGGAGAATGTCCATTTTGCCTGTTGGAAAGAAGACAAGAAAATGGTGTAAAAAGCTTTAGAAACTTATTTTGAAATTCAATGAAATTTATGGAAGATAATCATCGGATCATTTCAATATTCTGCTTGTGAATTTTCATCTTCTGAATTTTTATGATAACAAAGTATCGGTTAGTTGTGTTTGTAAAAGAGAGAGAGAGAGAGAGAGAGAGAGAGAGAGAGAGAGAGAGAGAGAGAGAGAGAGAGAGAGAGAGAGAGAGAGAGAGAGAGTGTAAAGAGCCTTAAAATCACCACCTGAAATTTAATGAAAATTTATCAACGGATCATTTCAATATTTTGTTTGTGAATTTTCATCTTATGAGTTTTTATAACATTAAATATCAACTAGTTGCGTGAGAGAGAGAGAGAGAGAGAGAGAGAGAGAGAGAGAGAGAGAGAGAGAGAGAGAGACATTTTGACTGTTTGCCAACTCGGTTCCACAAAGCTACATGTTTATAAAAAGTATTTTTGTATCTGCTAATAAGACAAATCTGTTAACAAAACATCTTATATTTAAAAAAAGAAAGACACCAGAAACAATAATAATAATACTAATAATTATAATGATTTTTAAATAACATCAACAACAAATCTTTTAATAATTCGACAGCCCTTTGCGTCTCGCTATCGTCCAGATGTTATCAAAATACATTTTATGGCCGATAATAAGTGAACCGGGAGGAAATGAAGAACAGACTCGTAATGTCTGACCTTTCGTGCATTCACCTTATGAAATCTGATTGTCACAAATCTATGAAAAAGAATTATATCGATTTTATCAAAAATAATTTAGATCTACACTTATAAAAATTGTGATTTTAATCGGAAATTCTCCGTGAAAATATACTGTTCTCGGCTGTATTTCAGTAAAATAAAGGCGATCGTAATTTTTACCCTACTTCTACTTATAATATTTTACGGGTTTGTGACCGTAATACCACTCATTTCCGTCAATATATCCGTTTATAAGACGGTAAATACCTGGAAACATTTATTCCAGGATTTTTACCATTTTTTACGGCATATTTCTAACACTAGGGCAACTGAGTAGCGACATTTCCCAATTATGTTAATTTAAAACAATGCTTTTTAAAACATAATTTATGAAGATGTCCACGTACCAACATCATCATTCGTAAAATAATTTTGCAAAATATTCCCACACAGTAAAACTACTTGTAATTCTTCGTTTTTTTTTTCCAAAATTCTTTAGTTAACCTCATCTGTTTTGTACCCGGGGTACATTATTATCTTTCCATAATTCTCCTGGTGTCCAAACATTTCGTCCCAAGTTTCATATTACGAGTCACTTAAAGGTTATAAAGCCGCTCATGAATGACAGAGGCAAGGGACAGTGACATTCCCCTATCAGAGACTAACCATACATTCATATGATCGGCAACCAAGCCCCTTCTCCATCCAAGCTAGGACCAAGGAGGAGCAGGCAGTAGCTGCTGATGACTCAGCAGATAGACCTATAGGCTCCCCCAACCTAAGCAGCTAAAGTGCTGATAGTGCCATAGCCTCTGTACCTTCTCCTCTGCCTTGGATTAGAGTTCTCTTGCTTTTGGGTACACTCGGGCACGCTGTTCTATCTTATTTCTCTTTATCCTGTGGGATCAGGGGAAGGAAGCCCCTACCTTTGATGAGAAAGGATGCAACATCCAGGTTGGGTTAGAGAGACACGGAAGGATAAAGATCTGCCTTTCCACAACAGCAAAAATATATGTACAGTCTGAAATTCTGTTTTTCGTTCTCCACTTCAACTCTTGACTCCGGGGGGGGGGGGCCCTCAAGACAAAACCATCAAGTATTTCTCGTAATTTTTGAAGACCTTTAAAATCCCTTATATTTCTAGAGGAAACAGTATGCATTCATAATGAAAATCATACTTGTTAAATGTTAAAATTCTTATATCTGAACAATCACTATAAGTAATACTGTCTTCAAAACCAAATAAATAATTTCTACTTGTACCAGCCAGACGGGCGTAAGTGAAAGAACACGAAGACACACCCCAACTATCTAAAATGTCAATACCAGATCATTTTAACCCGTCTATTGGTACAAGTCCGACATATTGTAAATGGAAAGCTTGTGGACATTTACATTTAAATTGTCCTTATCAGAACATGTAGACAACCCCAACTATTTAAAATGTCAATATCAGACCATTTTAACCAGTCTATTGGTACAAGTCCGACATAGTGTAAATGGAAAGCTTGTAGACATTTACATTTACTTAAATTGTCATTATCAGATGAAGACATTGAAATTTATTTAAATTGTCCTTATCAGAACATGTAGACACTCCCAACTATTTAAAGTGTCAATATCAGATCATTTTAACCAATCTATTGGTACAGGTCCGACAAAGTGTAAATGGAAAGCTTGTAGACATTTATATTTATTTAAATTGTCATTATCAGAACATGTAGACAACCCAAACTATTTAAAATGTCAATATCAGACCATTTTAACCAGTCTATTGGTACAGGTCCGACAAAGTGTAAATGGAAAGCTTGTAGACATTTATATTTATTTAAATCGTCATTATCAGATCATTTAAACCTGTCTCTCTTGCAGTTACTGGAGGAAGTTGGCGACAGCGGGAGGCATCAGCAGCTGCTTTTCTGGCTCTACGTGGTTCCCATAAACTTCCTGATACCCTGGGTCGCCCTCACTCCTATTTTCATGACGTCCACTCCTTCACACTGGTGTCAAGTACCAGGGCGACCTCAAGAACTCACAGCTGAACAGTGGAAAACTCTCACTATACCAAAGTAAGAAACTCAGCAGAATTATCACCTCCGCCAACGAAGTTAGAAGGTTATGTTTTACTGCCTGTTTGTGTGTTTGCGTGTGTCTGTTTGTGAGAAGCTTCCTGATCACAATTTAAACCGTAATGAAACTTGCAAGGATTAACTGTTATGTAAAAAGCTGGAAATTATTAAATTTTGGAAGGTCGAGGTCAAAGGTTAAGGTCACGGTCA
>NC_090727.1:201583029-201678029 GCF_036898095.1 Palaemon carinicauda
ACACATATATACATACACACACACACACACACACACACACACACACACATATATATATATATATATATATATATATATATATATATATACAATATTCCTCTCTTTACCTCTATCCATTCAGACAAGTTCTCAATTTCTCAGACTTGAACTTTCCCGTCCTTCCTCAACACAATAGTATCAGTTTTCACAAGAATGTCCAATAACAATACGGACCCCTCCTGTGTAATGTAGCATACATCCTATTGCATTGCATTGCAAGATGTGTGCAACTGTATAGGACAATGTTGCATTCTCAAGTTGGAAAAAATGTGGCAGGATGTAGGAACTATGAAGAGAAAATTTAGCATATACATACACACACACACACACACACACATATATATATATATATATATATATATATATATATATATATATATATATATATATATATATATATATATATATATACATATATGTGTGTGTGTGTGTGTGTAGAGAGAGAGAGAGAGAGAGAGAGAGAGAGAGAGAGAGAGAGAGAGAGGTTTATATGAGTGAAATGAATAAATAAATCTACGTATGCATGCTTACAAAAAAATTTCTTGAAGAATTAATTTTTATTTGTCTATATTAAACGAAAATTAAATCATTCTCTATCCATGAAAGTATTAAGAAATTTCTATTGAGAGAGAGAAAAAAACGGTTTTACAGTGAATTTGAGAGACCTAATTTCCTTTTATTTTTATATTTTACAGTAAGATACTAAAAGTGACCATTGAAAAATACATTAAAACTACTTTCTGCATCTGATATAATATCACTATAGGAACTAACATGTAACTCTACACACGCTTATCAATAACTGTCCCTAAATGGTTCAGTAAATTCTTGTCTTTGGGGAAGATATGTAGGCTGGCCAGGGCACCAGCCACCCATCGAGATACCACCGCAAGAGTTAAGGGGTATTTGACAGGCCAGACAGTAATACATTGGAGCCTTCTCTCAGGTTACGGTTCATTTTCATTTTGCCTACACACACACCAAATAGTCTGGCCTATTCTTTACATATTCTCCTTTGTTCTCGTACACCTGACAATACTGAGATTACCAAACAATTCTTCTTCTCCCAAGGGATTAACTACTGCACTGTAATTGTTCAGTGGCCACTTTCCTCTTAGGAAGGGTAGAAGAGACTCTTTAGTTATGGTAAGCAGCTCTTCTAAAGGGAACGACTCTCCAAAATCTAACCACTGTTCTCTAGTCTTGGGTAGTACCATAGCCTCTGTACCATGATCTTCCACTATCTTGGGGTATAGTTCTCTTGCTTGAGGGTACAACTGGGTACGCTATTCCATCTTATTTATCTTCCTCCTGATTTGCTAAATGTTTTTATCATTTATATAGGAGATATTTATTTTAATGTTACTGTTCTTAAAATATTTTATTTTTCCTTGTTTCCTTTCCTCACTGGGCTATTTTCCCTGTTGGAGTCCCTGGGCGTATAGCATTCTGCTTTTCCAACTAGGCTTGTAGATTAACAAGTAATAATAATAATAATGATAATAATAATATTAATAATAATAATAATAATAATAATAATAATAATAATAATAATAATAATAATAACTCTGTCTTGTAAATTTTTGTCCTTGGGGAAGATATGTCTTCTGTCTGATGTCACAGACAGTTTCAATCTATGGGGACAGTCAAGAGGATGAAGAGGGTCAAGTAGGATTCATTTAATAATAGAAATTGATTAAGTAGGAGAAAATTTATCTGCTCTTTCTGTGTCATAGTTTCTATCAATCAGGTGCTAGGATTCTTTTTTTTTTTTTGCTGTTTATAAAAGGCTTTATTTTACTGATTATTATTATTATTATTATTATTATTATTATTATTATTATTATCATTATTGTTGTTGTTGTTGTTGTTGATGTTATTATTATCATTTGCAAATAAGGAATAAATAGTTAGAGAAGATAATAATAATAATAATAATAATAATAATAATAATAATAATAATAATAATAATAATCTATCTATCTACCGAGGCACTTCCCCCAATTTTGAAGGGTAGCCGACCAAAAAAGGAACAAAAGGGGAACTTTTCTCCTCTTAGCTCCTCCCAGCCTAACGAGGGATTCATCCTCCCCTGTTCTCCACAACAAATGAAGCTCCATACACTGAATTCCCTTCTGCTGCTACCTCAGTGGTCACTAAACCTACCAGAGGAAGCAGCAGGGCCTAATAATACCAAATCAATTTTATCATTATCATTATTATTATCCTCATAGCTAAGCTGAGATGCATACTTTGATAGATATACAGAATGGTAAAGGCCTAAGAGGACTCTGTCATTAGAGAAAATCATCATACACAAAGGGAAATTGAGCAGTATAGAATAAACAGTGAAAAGTGAAGAAAATAATACACTATAAAGCGAAACTCACATTAATAAAAAAAATTTATGAAGTGTAAATTTCGAAGTTCCACCGAATCAACTATAGGATTTGGAAGCTCATTTTACAACTTGGTTAGAAGAAAAGATAAGACATGATTGTTAAAATAGGATCAACTATGCAGTCCTATGTATGGGATTCTATGGATTAGGAAGATCTGAATGTAAACTATGAACAGGATTATTAAAAAAATTATGGAGTCGAATCACAGCTCCAAAATTGACTCCGGCTCCAAAACGGAACTGGAGTCGGTTTTAGAAAACCGACTCCAGTTCCAAAAATGGAACCCCATAAATCTGGATAAAAGCATGTTCTTAAATAACATTATTCAAATCAATTTGAACGAAATGGCTTGCGATGTTTTATCCAAGTTTGATAATTTTCAATGACAGCTAATTACTTTCTCCTATTCCGATCCGAAAAAAAATAATTTAACAAAACAATAATTAGTCGTTCAGACTGTATACGAATATGTATGCATATTCTCAAACAGTGTGTATATACATACACACACGTCTATAAATATATATATACATATATATATATATATATATATATATATATATATATATATATATATATAAATGTATATATGTATGTGTATATACATATATATATATATATATATATATATATATATATATATATAAATATATATGCATATATATATATATATATATATATATATATATATATATATATATGTATATATATAGATATATATAGGTATATATATGTGTGTGTATATATATATATATATATATATATATATATATATATATATATATATACAGGTATGTATTATATATATTCAGGTATGTATTATATACATATATATATATATTTCAAATAAGCCATATATATTGATACATTAAAGTCTGGATTCTCTTAACGACCTAGGGATCAGAGCCCCAGGCGGAACCACCCAAAGACTATAATATCAGACCGGCCGGGATTTGAACCCTCGTCCAGGATATCTGTATGCCAGTGACCATACCACTGAGTGATATGGTCACTGGCATACAGATATCCCGGCCGGTCTGATATTATAGTCTTTGGGTGGTTCCACCTGGGGCTCTGATCCCGAGGTTGTTAAGAGAATCGAGACTTTAATGTATTAATATATATGGCTTATTTGAAATATGAAAAAAACACGTTTAAATGTGCAAAAGATTTATCATATATATATATATATATATATATATATATATATATATATATACTGTATATAATATTTGAACTTGAAGAAGATGGATAGTCACTTCAACGGATAACATCATTCCACGATTGGTTCGAGAGGCGTACAATTGATTTACATCAAGAGACGTGCTTACGAAGGGTCAGGCAGAGGCTGTCACTGCTTGGTTTACGATCACATAATCCAAGCCCCTTTCTGGGAGTAAATAACGAACAATGTTGCAAAATACTCACTAATGTTGAGGTTATTTTGAAACATTGTATTAAAGGAGCTAAGCAGACATTATTTAGGAGAGAGAGGGGTTGATTTGTAGAAGATTCCGTCCACATATTTTATTTTGTGTTCTTGAACGGAATATTGTCATTTTCCACTGGACTGGTATCCAAAACAAATTTTCATTAAATGGTATAGAATTACATCCTAACTTGTGCAGTGACCCATCAAAAATGACGGCTAATTATTTAGATAGATACATACACAAACATTCATTCAACAGTTACCATCGCCTCCCCTTCCTTAACTGCAACCCCTTTCACCTGGGTAAGACTGCTCCCTCTCCCCCCCTATCTGAGGGACAGTGAGAGACTGAGCACTTATATGTCTGAGAATGCCACTGATCGTGACTGGAAAGAAAATATATATATATATACATATATATATATATATATATATATATATATGTATATATGTATATATATATATATATGTATGTATATATATATATATATATATATATATATATATGTATATATATATATATATATATATATATATATTTATATATATATATATATACACAGTATATATATACAGTATATGACCAGACACTTACTCTTTATTATACATGGAAGATTATAATTATCATCAAGTAGTTTATTATTACCACTAAGCTATTTACAGTCTCCTATGACTTGCCTTGAAGAATTCTTTTCCAATTAAACGTAAAAACTAGAGTCAAAGAAGGTGGACAGCTAAGTGACAGGAGATTAAAGGGCACATAAAACATTAAAAGACAGAAGGCAATCCACAAAGGGACCCAAAAGTCACTGTAAAAGAACCTTGGTTTGCATCTCATTGGAAAAAGAAAGCTTAGATATCATTTAGGAAATACAAAAGTAAATCGGCTTCATGCTGGAATTTTCAATTGAACTCTGTAACAAGTAACTGAACAGTATATTTTCAATGAAAGAGTCTTGGGAAAGCCACAGAAGGCCTTTTGAAAATGATTTACAAATGCATATAAGACTCATAATTGCACTCTTATATAATTTACAATGCAATGAATAATGACAAATTGCATCATTACATAATTTACAATGCAATGAATAATGACTTTTAATTTTGAAGTTTAGAAAGAAGCTGGTAAATGTATAATTCGATAATTCGTTTACTCGAGTGGATTTTAATATTACATCTGAATAAATGAGCTTACAATCTATTTATTATTATTATTATTATTATTATTATTATTATTATTATCATTATTATTATTATTATTATCACTACTACTACTACTACTACTACTACTACTACTACTATTATTATTATTATTATTATTATTATTATTATTACTTGCTAAGCTACAACCCTAGTTAGAAAAGCAAGATGCTATAAGCCCAAGGGCTCCAACATTAAAAATAGCCTGGTGAGGAAAGGAAATAAGGGAAAAACTACAAAAGAAGTTTAAGAACAATAATATAATTCAAATAAATCTTTCATATATAAACAATAAAAACTTCAAAATAACAAGAGGAAGAGGAAAAAAATAGAATAGTGTGCCAAAGTTTACCCTCAAGCAAGAGATTTATGTAGCCTTCAATTTTGTTCGACCTATAATCTTACAATTTTGACCTCATTTAACAGGGAAATCACAGACGGGGAAGCGAGCTTCAGCCAGTGCCAACAATACAACGTGACCTGGGACTACCTGAGCCTTCTAAACCTGACGGATATTGACAGTTTGGTTTCTACATTTAATCAAACATACGGAATCACAGGTAAGGGAGAAACGTTAACAAACTTCTAAGCTGTCGTTTGGGAAATTATTTTAATAAATTCCATTCTACAAAATTGGTGGGGTTTAAAAACTTTTTTTTATGATCTAAAAAAAAATCCATTAAAAGAATTGAAGTAATTAGTAGAATCAAATCAATGTAAAATTAATTTAGAGAGTACTTTCAATACTGAGAATAATACTGCATAGTATTTTTGCAAAGTTCTGCATTAAGAAACCTAAATAAATTACTCAAAATGCCTTCCCATTGATTCTTACTTATAAAATGAAAAATTAAATTACAGATAATCATCATAGGAAATTCAATGAACATCAGAATTTTGATGAATTAACGTAGAATGAGATATACAGTAAAACGGATAGGATTTTAAGGTGCTTTATCTTATCAGTCTCGATAAGTAAGAAGTTCAATGACATTTAAATGAAGTGAAAATGGTTTGGATGGCAAACTTATCTTCATTGGGCTAAGTGTTGTGCTTTCTATGATATACAAAATCCAGTGGTGTATAAATCCCATTCCGTTAGGGATTTTTCTTTGAAAAAGAACTATGACATAACTTACAAATAGATGCAACAAAATTTGCATGTTATTTTACCCATCGTTGATAAAGGATCCTTACTGTAGCCAATGTTTTCATGTTGAACAGCTGACATAAGTCTTTTATAGTTTATACACAAAATATCTGTTTGAATGTTGTTATTGTTTTCAAAATGTTCTATTGTAATTGTTCATTACTTCTCATATCATTCATTTATTTCCTTAGTTCCTTTCCTCCCTTGGCCATTTTTTCCTTGTTGGAGCCCTTGGGCTTATAGCATCTTGCTTTTCCAACTAAGGTTATAGCTTAGCTAGTAATAATAATAATAATAATAATAATAATAATAATAATAATAATAATAATAATAATAATAATAACAATAATAATAATAATAATAATAATAATAATAATAATAATAATAATAATAACAATAATAAAAGACTTTTGCATGCGTAATATTTTCACAATGTGGACTCAAGAATTAAACTAGTAAACTACAGCCTACGACAGAAATGATCCAGACAGTTGCAAAATAAATTAGTTATTATTCTCCACTTCACCTATTAAGGTTTAAAGGCTACTCATGAATGGCAAAGGCAAGGGACAGTGACATTGCCCTATTAAGCAGGACAATGCCCTAGAGACTGACCATATATATACATAAGATCAGCACCCAAGCCCCTCTACGCCCAAGCTAGGACCAAGGAGGGTTAGATAATTGCTGCTGATGACTCAACAGATAAACCTATATGCTCCCCCAAACACTTCCTTAGCTCTGAAGGATGGTGAAGTTGCAGCGACCAAAGGAACTAACAAGTTTAAATGGAACTCGAACCCCAGTCTGGCAATCATTAGGCAACGATGCTACCGCCAGGCCACCACAGCCCTTAGAATTGTAGAAATAGTCCAGACTGTTACAACATAAACTAATTATTATCCTCCACATCACCCATTAGCTCCCCATATCCCATATCAAGAGAAACGAGCTCACAGTCATGTATCTGACCACCAGCGTCCATAATTATGCCTTAGCAAAACATTAATTTGTCCTAAAATTATTCACAAGCAAAAATGTATGGGTTCACTAATCTAAAACATTTGTTTACAAATTCAGAATAAAGTACATAAAAACAATAGGATATTGTGTATATATTCTGATGAAAAATATTACATGTTACCTAAGTATCTCTTCATAGTTTATATATCTTAATATTGTTACCGATTGCAAGACATTTTAATTTCAATATACAATACTGTACTTCCTACTGTGATGTCGGTAAAAATCAAATCAATTTGATGATCTTTTCAATTCCAATTTCAGAATGCCAGGGGTCATGGGACTACGACCATACAGATTACGATTCCACACTGAGCATGGATCAGAACTGGGTTTGTGGCCGTGACTCTTTGGCAGCTAACTGGCAGTCCATCGGAGTGGCCGGAAATGTCGTTGGAACGTTCATCTTCAATTCATTGTCCGATATGTAAGTGTACCTAAATCCCGATTATGATAAGGTTGGCTCTCAGATCTTTCAAGGACTAAAACGATTCCAGATTTTTCTTTTCAGAGATTTTTGTCGGAACAAGGATTTGGTATACAGTAATTATATTTAATACATATTCACTTTCAGTGCCTAGACGCAAGATCTTCTAAATCAATTTTCTGAGCTTTGATTGTCTTGAAGGATTCAGCACCTTTCCTTTTCAATCAATTTCAAGACATTTAAATGCCTTCAAAAATTCTTGATTTTTCCTATTTAATTAATTTTAAGATCCTTTCCAATTGAGGGATTTGGGATCTTCCCTTTTCAGTTTATTTTCAGATCTTTTAGTGCTTTGAATGAATCAGTAATTTTACTTTTCAATTGATTCTCAAATTACAGTATTGTATTAGATGACTTAAAATAATTGTTAATAAATTCTTTTAGTACAAGTTAATGGAAAAAAACTTCAATGCTGTTTTTGTAAGTTTCATACAATTTACTTATTTACACCAAAATTAGTCGAATTTGAATTAATATTAGGCGGTAGTGCATCTGGAGACCAATAAATACTAAAATGTGAATCCTATTTTAATTTCAATTTAAATATAAACAGGCAGCTGGAATCTAGCTTAAAGCATTGCTTTTGCATCTTTTAATTAATGTAACGTAAGAAATGAATCACATTAAATATTCAGAGACTTATGTAATGTACAGCTGGATGCAGGAATTCTTGGCACGTCTTACTCTGAGCAAGTAAATTTAGTTGTACACTTACTGCATAGCGAGGTCTTACATGTAGCCCTGCCCACCACCACAGCCATCTCTCCCTACACTACTACTGTATATCTGTTTGGTTACTCTCCGTGCAAAACGGGTGTGATAGGGTGCATTTCCTTAGGGTGAGGTGCCAAAAACTCCAGTGTACAACTGTGCATACATACAAATGTATCACAAACAAACATCTACAGAATGTTAAAGCTAAATATGAATATTTATTTAACTTGTTCCAGCTGATACAATACTCTTTTTCAGATTGGGTCGCCGGCCTGTATTTGTCGTGGCCATGATGACATATGCTATATTTGGCATAGTTCGCTTGTACATGACTTCATACGTCTGGATAATGATTACCACGTTTCTGGCATCTTTATCCTTCCCACCTATTCTGGAACTGCCACTGATAATAGGTAAGAGCGAATCATACTAAACTAGAGGGGCACTCAGTAAGAGCACAGACCTCTGCCGCGGTAGCTTATTTCTCGACTTTGACCTTAACATATATCAATTGGCGTGGATTTTCATACACTCAAATATGAACCAAGTTTGAAGTCTCTGTGACAATGATGTCCAAACTTATGGCTAGTTACGTGAATTGGACATTTTGCTTGACCATGACCCCAGGCTTACCCTTTGACCTTTAATCATTTCCAGCTTTTTACATAACAGTTAATCCCTGCAAGTTTCATTACTCTACCATTAAAATTGGGGCCAGAAAGCTGTTCACAAACACATAAATAGGGTAAAAAACATAACCTTCCAACTTCGCTGATGGAGGTAAATATTCTAACAGAACATAAATATACTGACCTTTTTAGATTCAAGCTCTGTTATATCGTCTCTCGGTGACAGCATTCTTGGTCAGTGATATTTTTCTCAGATTTCTCGCTGCAAAGATAAATTTCATGCTTAGGTCACTATTTAGGCACCATGGGGACGATTATTGTTGCAGTATATTGTATAGCATTCAAAATACTAAAACAAATCATGAATCAGTAAAATGCTAAAATCATAAGTTGGAATTGGCTAAAAATATGCAAGAATGTCTAAATTTTGTGGAAATATTGGATAAAAAAATAAAGCAAGAGGAGTAGCCTTCATTTCGCTAAGAACTATGATAAAATATAATTCTAACAATATATTCAAGCTATCTGCAACATGAATAAAAAGCAAAAAAAAAAGTTTCATGATTCTCATTTTACTATGTTGGCCCCCATATGGATTTGGGACGGGACACATCCTTCATAGATAAAACAATATATGAATACAGTATAAGAATTTCCTTACAATATATATACAGTACTGTATAGAACATGTATACACACACATACACACACAGGATCTTCTGTAAGAGTATAATCACCAATTCACATGGTAGATTAGAAGGACATTTCAGCAGATATATATTTACCGCTATGAAATATGTGGGAGAATATATGAGTTTGTATCTATCTATGCCACCACAGCCATAATGGAAGTGGGAGGATATTTAAGAATTCGTCTATAAATTGATAGTTTTAGGAAGATAGAGAATGAGGATGAGAGGGGATAATGAGAGATTTATTTGCATTTTTCAATTGAAATTTAACATTATATGTCTATTGATCACGTCTATTTATGGTTAAGTGATTTTCTCAGTGGGGATACCTTGAAGTGGTGAAAGGGTTTGTGTATCGTCATGATCAGCAAAGTTGTACTAGTCAGGGCCACCCATACTAGGTTAGTTTGCTGTGAGTGATCAAACACAAGTCTCCTACAATCACCAATTCGTAGTGACTATTGTGCTGATGAAAATGGCCAAACCCCATAAATGACTAAGCATATGTCTGAGGTCTTTGCCCTGCAGTGGACTTGAAATAGCTGCATTTGTTGTTGTTGACTTCGAAAGAATTTTATCACATATTCTAAACTGTATAGGTCTTGTATCATTTCTGTTGTGAGATAATAAAAAAATGATGGTAAATTTGTATAGATAAGATCAACGGAAAGATTAAATCATGTGACTGCATAATGTGTAATTTTCCAGAAATTACAAAATATGGACTGATATATAACCAATCCCACCCTCTTCTTTCAGTTATGGAACAAGTTTCTCCAACTTGGAGAGCCAGGATCACATCTACCAGCTTCATTTTGTGGACTGCTGGAATGTGTATCTTACCCCTCATTGCTTGGCTCTCACGTGACTGGGTTATCCTGGGCTTGATTACCACAGTCCCATTCTCTGTCTTCATTCTTGCATGGTGGTAAGTAGTGATGGTCATCCCTTTATGTAATGTGTTACCTCTTTCGTGCTTCAACTTTGTGAAGAGTTTCTGTGCCAATGCAAAATAAACTACTGTAGATCATACCAGGTTCTGTCTGCTCTGTTGAACGGATATCACCTTTGGACACCAAGATTATACTATGCAATTGCACTTTTGACTTATAAAAATCTCTAAAATCATAGATTACAATGAAAATAGTTTTCAATAATACAACATTCTAAAGGTGACCTTAAAATAGAGGAGCTTTGGGTGAGATAGTGAGTACACAATTCATAGAAAATTTGAGTAGATACAATGCCCTATAATTCAAGAGACAACACTGTTATATCTTAATACGTCCTGACATAGTCTGAAGACCTGAGATATCTACTATAGCTTCTCAGATCTTGAGACAAACTCAAATATCTTAGCTTTGAAATCAATTTTTTCACGACAATACGGCAAGGTCCTTGTACAAATCAAAGTAAAAATCAATGTTGAGTTATGAAACAACCTCTGACCTTTAAAAAGTTGCTCAATTGAACATATTCAGGAAAAAAATATTTATAATAACAATTCTTTCTGAAGAAATTAATTTTAGAGGATTCAGAGAAACCAAGTTTGCTGTCCAGGGGTCCAAACCAGTCGCATGGAAACGGCTCCGTATACAAATCTCCCCACTGAAAATGTTGCATCGTTGCAAGAACCAGTGTCTGGCCTCAGTGCAAATCAATTTGAAAAACAAAATTCAATAATAATAACACAGGAGCAAGCAATACCATAAGTCTGTTTGAATGGTAATGACTTGGAAGAATACCTGGGAAGGAATTTTCAGGAGACAGAGGGTAATGGGAGGCTGTCATTTTGAAGAGAAATAGGTAATGCGGGGAAGGATATATTACATGGTATGAGTAGCGCACACACTAAGGGCAATAAGATCCAGTTTAAAAGATTTAAAGGTCACTTTTGAATGGCAGAAGCAGGGGACAGTGACAATGCCCTAGAGACTGACCATATATATGTATGATCAGCACCGAAGACCCCTCTCTATCAGGCTAGGACCAGGAATAGCCAGCCAATGGCTCCTGATCATTCAGCAGGTAGACATATAATCTCCCTTAAACACCCTATCCCTAGCTCACAAGGATAGTGAGGTTGCAGACAATACTGTACAAGAAACTATCGAGTTTAGGCGGGTCTCAAACTACCTACAACAGATTGCCAAGCCAGGACATTTCTTATTGGCTAGCAGCTAGAAGTAACAAAAATTTTGATATGAATCTTTATTAATTAACGATGATAATAGTGTAGCTTAAGTAATAGAAAAGTTTTAAAAAACTACAAAATCAGTTCTGAAAACCCTCCACGTACATTGCAGGATATTGCCTGAGTCTCCACGTTGGCTGTTGTCCAGAAACCGCTTGGACGAGACGGCAGCTCTCTTAAAATCAATTGCCAAACGAAACGGAAGACCTGTTCCAGAGAAATTGGAACAGAACATCCAAAGCATCGCTCTGGTTCACAATACAGAACGCAATTACGGTGGTCTGCAGCTGTTCAAGTATCGAAAAGTCTCCATCCGAACACTTCTGCTCACGGCTTGCTAGTAAGATTTCATCTTGTTCATTGTACATAGTAAGACTTTGTCTTGTTTATTGTACATTTCTTTATATTATCTAAATGACTGTACAAATTCTATTGCCATTGGGTCATTCATACACATGAGAATTCCTTTATATAAAAGTATAAATGTATACCACAGCATAAAGTTGGCAAACTTACATCTGTTTTGATGTTGTTACTGTTTTTAAAATTTTTATTAATTGTTGATTATTTCTCATATTGTTAATTTATTCCCTTTCCTCACTGGGCTATTTTCCCTGTTTGATCCCTTGAGCTCAAAGCATCCTGCTTTTCAAACTAGGGTTGTAGCTTAGCTAATAATGATAATAATATCATAGCATTCACATCATTTTTATACAATGTAGACTCTAGACTCAAGTCCTTTCTGGTCAGATAATACAGCATTTTCTTGCAGCACCTGCAACAATCTCTTCTACTATGGACTGGCATACAATACCACAAACCTCAGTGGTAATGAGTTCCTAAATTTCTTCCTGCTTGGCATAACGGAACTTCCTTCCAACCTCCTTGCTTGGTGGGGAGCAGATTTTATTGGTCGGCGTTGGACCGAAGCTGGAAGTTCGCTGTTTGCTGCAATATTTGCACTAATTGCAGTTTTCACGACAGGTAAGTTTCTCTAGGTCTGTCAGTAAGTCTCTCACACAGAAAGTTAAGCCTCGCTGTAGGTCTGTCTGTATGTCTCTCACACAAAAAGTTAAGTTTCGCTGTAGGTCTGTCTGTATGGCTCCCACACAGCGTATTCAAGTCTTTTTAGATCATATATCTCAATCACACTAAGATAAGCGACATACATACCTTTCATAAGTGATCATTTCTTTTCATCAAGCTGCTGAACCGTGGGTTGGAATAAGCATTCTGATAATGAGCAAGATGTTCATCACGATGAGTTTCATGGTGGTCTACATTCAATGCGCAGAAATCTATCCCACGACCCACCGAGCATCGGGGACAGGACTCTCTTCCCTCATCTCATCTTGCTTTGGAACGACTGCTCCATACATCGCATATCTTGTAAGTGTTTTCCTTTGATCTTGGGGCTCCTGGAAAAAAGTAGAAAAAAGGAATAAGTTTTAATACCAGAAATACTGTACTTTATAATGTGTAAAAGCTTGTAAGATAATGCTGATGCTAATTAAAAAGGAAACTAGCAAATTAATTTTCTATTTTATTTTCTTATGCTGCTTTTTTTGCTAGTTCCAAGCAGCAAGATTTTAATCTATTCCCTTTTTACATCATGGATTGTTCCTAAACTGTTCAAGCTTCAGTTTACAAAACACTTAATAACTAAATTTACTATAAAATTGGCAACATCATATTTTAAAAATAAATAAAAATGAAATGAAATGAAACAAACTAAACAGAAACAACATATTGAATCAAGTGCCCTCAAACTAATTTCCATGGTCATAAAAATAAAAAAATAAGTTCACAAAAACACTTTTGCCTTAGAAGACAGTCATTACTAAAGGCTAACACAATTACATCAGGAATTTCACAAGTACATTTGGTAGTGTCTTGATTCTGCCCAACACTATTTCTACCAAGTTGCATTTTCACCAAATTTTTTAGCATCTTTCATCCTCCCGTAACCTTCCAATACACCCAGCATCAGCCTGCTAAGCTGTCCAGCCAGATTTCCATGCAAAGTAGTTATTTACTCCACCGAAATAATTTTGATCTAAATTTACTCCCCAATGACAGAGCCACGACCATACATATTTCTCTGTTTTGTAGGTATACTAGATTCTACTCCATAAATGGTATATCTGTGGATAACATAATGCTTCAGCACTAAATCCTTATGGTAATAACCCTAAAACTGAGAGTTTTATACAGTACAGTATACGATTTCATATGCAATGAATTGCTCGACAGTGTTTTTAAAACATACCTTGATTGACAAAAATAATGGATATTTGAGTCCCGTCCACATGTTACGTGAAACGTGGTATGAAACTTTTAATGATAAAAGAAGTTCTATTATGCATAGAAATAGCCTACATCTAATATGAACAACATAAGAGATCTTTAGTGACTACTGTATTTTATAGTGGATAAATATATTTATGTTAATTTCTTAATTTATTTTCCACTCATCATTTTTTCAGCATGTCCATGGGGACTGGGTCCCTTACATCATTCTGTTTGCCATTGGAGTCATCGGTTTTATCTGCGGGTCTTTACTCCCAGAGACCCTAAATGTCGACCTACCACAGTCCCTCTTGGATGCCAGCAATTTTCTGCCCTCTGAGAAGTACTTCTCCTACAAAGGGAAGCGCCTCTGGTCGAAGAAGGTGAAGGTTTCTCCGCACAACAGACAAGAGCTTGGACAAGATAACCTTGCATCCTTGGACATTGACATAAGCAGCAAGACTCATTAGATTAGATAATAATTTCATTGTACATCACTAACAGATAAACGATCATTCTCATCTTCTGTACAGTTCAAGTTATTGTTTGTAAATGCATTTTATAGAGCATATCATATCACAAAAAATAAATGTTAATTCATCAGTGTTTTTCACTTGTCCATTAGCAGTAAAGTTGGTGTACTGCCCACGTAATCAGAAACGTCAATTCTCCGATGTTGTAAAGCGGTCGATCAACCATGATAGAAAAAATTAAACAAACCCAAGCTGGCATGTATGAGAGCTATAACCCTCCTCTAGATCCGCTGACAGGTTCAGTACTGGAGACCAGAAGAACGGGAGCTTTTTGACGAGATGGGAAGAGAACTTGTCAATCTATGGGAGCCCCACAAAGTCGAAGTCTTTTACGCTACTAGAGGATGAAGGAACCATTCCATTCCTACAACTTGTCCCTGGGAACCAAGATTGTCGGCAATTACATTCCTGTTGCCTGGAATGAATCTTGACGACAGCTCCACTGAATGGTTGAGAGCTCACGTGTATGCATGCTGGAAGCAATCATTAGGGGGCTGCCTCTGGGGAACTAGCTGCTCTGTCAAATGAAAGAAGTCTTGTCAATAACTTACGAATGTGAGCAAAGACCTTGGTAATCACAGACCAAGTCTTGAAGACCTCAGTCTTTGTATGTAATGGACGAAAGTCCAGTGCCGTTGGGTCTTCTAAGTACTGTATCCTTCCTAGCTTCAAGACATTCACCAGCAGGTCCGCAAACAAAGAAGCATTGGCTAATCTCCTTTGATGATTGAACTGCTTTTGGCTTTCATGCTCTCTGACATTATGGGGACCCAGCACCTTGGCTTTTAATGAGCAAATGTAAAAGCATGGTACAGTACCATGCTGCACATGGCAGTGTCCTGTCCTTGATTGATGCGGATTCTTGCTGCCAACCATGAAAGCATGTGTAGCATCTTGGTGGATGTCCAGGGTACTAGGATTGGGTCTGAGAATTCACCTGTTCCAATGAATAAGTTGGAAGATCTTAGTGCTTGGTGAAATCTCGGAGCTCAAAGTGATCCGCTATCCTAGACTGATCTTCAAGTGTGGGAAGTCTTGGAATGTTAGGAGATCTTGAACACTGAAAGACTCCAATCTGTTGGAAGACCTCAGGAAAAGGATTGCTGGGATGGAAAAAATAAAAGGTGACAGATATATTAGTTCCTTGGTGACTTGGAAGTAATGATCCCCCAAAGAATGAGCATAAGTTCCGATAGTGTGCTTCTCAATCACATGGCTTCCACTCAAATGATTCCCTAATGCAGGGTTCTCGATCGTATGGTTCCTGACTGCGATGGATCTCATGGAAAGAGACACTCGTGGAGACCAAGCTTAAGGAAGCCTGACTTTTGGGGAGAAGATATAATTAGAAAGTTCCTGTGATGATGAAGCATGAAGGGAAGACCACATAGAAAATCTTGTAGCCCGCACATGTGAGGAGAATAATCATTGGTTCCAACTTGGAAAATTGGAACGAAGAAGCTGACAGACGTTTTATAAAACAAAAGTTACTGAAGAACAGATGTAAGAGATCCAATTGTGAGGTGCCACATAACATGGTGACCAACAAGCAGTAGAAGACTGATCCTAAAGTGAGTGGTCACACACAGACTGCTCAATCAGTAATGAAGCACGTGGAGATTGGGAGCAATACAGTAAGGAAGGTCAGGATTGTTGATATCATACCCATTGTGATCACGTCATGAGATTGGTTATTTAACATTACATTCGCACTGTACATTGATCGTACCCTCAAGCACGTTCCCTTTGTTGGAACTCTCTGAGAGGGAAGGGAAGGAGGGCAGTACCTACCAGTCTGCATGGGAATCTACATGTTCGGTTTCAAATCAGACGGAACAGCAACAGCAAGCGTGTAAACTCCTATACGTACCATGTACTGAAAACAATTCTTTGGAAAAGAAACATTTCTAGTACAAAACCTCTGGTCTTAGGTAAGAGGAGAGTACATACCAGGATCATCCTCCAAAGTGGAAATGCTCTTGGTGCATACCAATGGTTCTCTCGACATTCATTAATCTTGGCGACACTGAAGCATCCAAGAATATCCTGGTACAACAGAAGGACAAGGGCGGCTGACAATGACCTGACCAGCAGTGCTTGATCTCACACGCGACCTAGCTCTGGTCACACTTCTGTATATTGGTACAAACTCCTTCCATAAGAAGGTTAGATTTTAGTACAGAACTGGTCCTCCAACAAAATCATTTAGAGGAATCTGTCGATGTCTCATGAGACTAGGACCGATCGGACTCCTCCTCTCATGAGAGGAGGTCACAGTGTATTCAACCTTCTGGGTGAAGATGTCCCTCTGAAGAAGATGGATGGTGGAAGGTGAGAGCAATGGCCTTCATCCTGATCGACGGCATGTGCGCTCATTCCTGTATGGAACAGAGCGCTGGTAGCAGGAATGTGAGCACCAGTACCTCATACCAATTAACCTCGAGTTGGGTTGGAGGGTGGTAAAGCACCAGGCCTCTCATGCGTGAGGCAAGATCAAACAAGGTATCGTAAAACTTTGAGCAATCGGTCTTTACAGGTGGTTTCATCTTCTTTTCGGAGTAACTGGTGTCATGTCCGAAGGCTCAGCAGCTTAAGAAAATCCTTCTAGTGAATTTATGTACTGGACCAAAACGGAATCAGGATGAACCCTGTAGAGGAAGGAATGACAGCCTGAAGGTCTGATTCCTCTGAAGCCAAAGTGTTTCTATACACTCAGCAGCTGGAAAAGCACTAGATATTTCAGTTCCCGAGGGGCGAACATAAGAGTGTGGCATTGAACAGTTTTAGTAACGTTGTGTGAAGACCTGTTAAGTGGTCAGAAGTTTTGTCTATAATAGTGCATATGAGATGTGGCACATCAATGATTGTTATAGAGCGTTCAAAGCTGTCCTGATGTCATCTTCTCATGGGAACTGTCGGAAGAAGGGTGGGAAAGAGGGTAGCACCCTTTTACCCTGATTATCAGTACATGACCTTGGTCCCGCATGAGACCAAGTGGTGGTACCAAGTGTGTGAGCCTCTGCATCACATACCACTTAGAGCTGGGTACCAGAACTAATTTGCTTTAATTCTACACGAGGACAAATGGGAAGATTCCCATGTTGTTTTCCGGTCTTGGAGCATGGTAAAATCTTGTGACCTAGACCAGTGTCAGAGCATAGAAATATCTTGATGCTGGGAAGGATATTTGCTTGTTGGAAGAACTCGATTCTGTGACTTACAATGCTGAGAAGTAGCTGGTGACAAGTTCCCTATGGGTTGAACAATATGATAACATAAAGCGCATGATGACCAACTACTCAGGGGAGACAAGGGGAGTGAAGCGCATGAGTGTCAAACACGTACATGAGGTAAGCAGTAAGATCTAAGTCCTTACACATGAAGAACTAGTTTCTGTTATTCCCTCTAACACATGAAAAGCATGCGTCTGAAGTGCTTTAAGTGCATAAGTATGGCAGATAGTAAGGTCGAAGCCTGTAATATACTCTGGTAGACCTTGCGCATATGCGTGGTAAGCAGTACGGTTAAAGATCATATGCATGAAGACCTCACCATTGGGTCCCATGTACGCGTGGATCCTCGGTGCATGGAGGGTTTGTCAGCCAAAAGAAGAGATGGTTTGCCAATGTCACTACAGTGCAGTACGCTCAAGTCCGTCAACCATGGAGATTGAGTGCGTGAATCTCAGATGCACATGAATCTCCGGTGCACTTGGAAGGTAATACATTTAGTCAGTTCACGTGAAGTGTGTTCATGTAAAGACTGTCAGCATGGACAATTGTGTTTGTGAAGCTGGAGCACAGGGGCCACCATACACTTGGATCTCAGGTGAGCATGAAAGGTAATACTCTCCGAGCTAGCGCAAGCGGAAATGGTGCGTGTGGATAATCATATTCTTGAACCTTGTGTGCATGTGTAATGATTAGAATAGTAATATTACATGTTTAAAACAAATGACGTAATATGTCATGTTGGTTGGAAGAGCTAACCCTGGGATTGCTGTAGTCATTCAAATTATAAACAGGATGTATAATGCAAACCTCGGCAAATTGACATTCTTTCTTAACGTCAACACATTGTCTCCTCGTGTGAAAGTTTGTGACGTCACCGGATGCAGGTGTCTTCCGATTCCGTCACGTGGCTAAATTAAAGCAAGCATACGATATCTGTGATATCGATAATTTATTCAGTTCATATCTAAACTTCACCAGAATTGGTCGTCTGGACCAACACAGCTTCCTCCAGTGATGGAGATGTTTAACTCAGTTGTTTTATAGAATAAAACTTAAAAACCATTAAGATGTATTCAGTTAATCCATTTAAATACATCTGAAAACAACTCATACTCAAATGTGTGCTTAAGACAGTAGCACACCAATACATGGATGATCACTATCACACAGATAGTAAGGTTTGAGCACATATGAGCTCGTGTAGAAATTTCATGCATGGCAGCTGTCACCTTCTTGCAACAGGAAGATGATCGTCCTGGAAGGCAGCAAAAAGGGTAGTGCCCTTTGTCCTGAACGGCAGTATGATGACTCTGATTCGTACGAGAGATGACCTCACTGGTAGAAGCCTATTGATCAATCTTCCCGGACATCTTCTAAGACAAGTAATAGCCAACACTCTCACGCAAAGAGAAGAAAAAACTTGAAGTTTGCCTTCTCCGGGGTTGGGAGCTACCTTACTTAACTTACCGGCATTCTTGGTCTTCAGGTGGTAAACAACTGGGTTCCTTGACACTGAGGAGAGCCACCGTGCCCCTCACCACTGACGTCACTGGGGACACTTAATGACACTGAGGAGAACCACCGTGCCCCTAACCAATGACATCACTTGGGACACTTAAGACACTTGTAAATCAGCATGGGATACTGGGGGAAAAGTAGCCTTAGCTATCAACTCCCTCAGGTAATGGAGTGCCTACTTGAAAGAACTAAGGAAGCCCATGATCTCCATAGGTCAAACTCGTTGTTAACAGCCTGGTCAAGTGTAAAGAGCTTCCAATCCTCAAAGGGGTGCAGTGAATCCCAGGGTTTTCCCACACACCAGCGAAACCTGAAAAGCTCACTGAAGATCTGAGGGCTCAAAGCCCTTACAGCTTACTCCCAAGGGAGTCATCCAGGAGCATATGCACAGGGGCAGCAGCAGTTGTACCCAACGGGGAGACAGAAGCAGTGAAAAACGAACGGTTTGGAAGCTTTTTCCCCTTCAGGCAGTAAACCTGCCACTACACAGGAGGTAACAACTTACACTTAGTGCACAGGGAAGCCTGAAAACAAATCATGCACCCTACAAGATGCACACAGGGAGTGTGGATCTATAGCCGATTTAGCCATAAACCAGCAGCATCTACCCTTTCCTTGACAAACACAAACTTCTGGCTTCTATTCCATCACTAACAACCAATATTTACTTCCTGAAAAAAAAAATGAATAAATTTGACAGGAGCTGTCTGAACATCTGTGCACGACAGTGGCCGAATCCAAAGTGAAGGCGCTCTGATTGAAAAAGGGGTGGGACTCCTCGTCCCTCACCCTTGCCAGCTGGATTATCACTTGTTATCCAACTTTTACGATCGATTCCAGCTCGCTCTGAAACAGTCTCCCTAATAAAGGCATGAAGGTTTGAAGGTCTGTATGCCACGTAGGAATATACTGTATACACTATGTTATTTAAACAGTAAAACAGTACCCAGAATACTTACAGGTTAGGAGCTGTAAACTTCCATTTCCTTACCTCTCTCATCTGTATATACAGTAGGTTACCTCAGTAGCAAAATGCACAGTCATTGTGACCACTTACTGATAGTAGTTATCCCTCACCATACTGCTGTTCACCTATCATATTTTTAGTACATCATGAACTTTATAATCTATATCACGGACTTATTCTGTTGTGTGTTTCTGTGGGCCAATACACATTTAAACCTTTCAAGATTTTGACTATTGCTGTGTTAAAAATACCAGTAGCAATTTTCAGTACTAAAAATTAATACAGTATATTAACTAATAAAAACATAGTAAAGTATTACATTAATTAATGCATTAAATAAAAAGCAAAGTGTACCATAGGTGATAAGAAGAGTTGTGTAACTGCATGGAAAACTATACTCGGGAAGTATGGGGGAGTGGAGTGTCTGCCCAAATGATTTTGTACATGACACACTAATAGCTGGTAGAGGAGACACAACTAGGATGTTTGATTGGCATTGTAGGACTCGAAAACAGTTCACAATATTACACAAAAATGCAGGAGTGATATTGTGTACTGTATGTATGCATAAAAACCAAACTAGATATTGTGATTGGGTATACAACAGCAGGATCGACTCTCGGGCTAACTGATGGATTCAGTACATCACGTTATCTAGTTTGCTTTTTATGTATAAATACAGTGCACAATATCACTGCATTTTTGTGTAAAATTGGGAATTTTTTCTTAGTCCTACAATTCCGACCAAACATCCTACATACTTAAAGGCTTCTGGTAATGAACCCAAGCATTGCAGGAGATGTTTTATACAGAGAAGATGAAACTCCTAGGCCTTCTTAAGGATGGTTGAAGCTTTGTGCATGGAGGTCGCCATTATGGCATCAATGAATCTACTATTTACTAAACTATCCAGGACAAGAAGAATATCAGGATGACGGCATATGTTACTTTTATTATCATCATCATTACTTGCTAGCTACAACCCTAATTGGGAAAGCAGGATGCTATAAGCCCAGGGGCACCAACAGAGAAGATAGCAAAAAGGGTGGTAAATTTGCAGAATAAGGCTACTGTATAATAAAGATGGAGTCTAAATTAGCCCTTTGGATAAGTGACTGTAGGTAGGAAAACATTGCATTAGATGCCAATACCATACAAAAGAAAGACAGGCAGCTCTAAGGCAAGTTTACGGATAGCATGATGACAACGCAGAACCAGGACAATCTACGATATATCCCATCATACCAGGTGAATTTAATGCCAGCAGGGGCTGGTTTGATAAATTTCAAAGGAGGTTGAACATTAAGAATGCATCCCCTTGCATGGAGAAGCTGCCTCTGCTAATAAGTATGTGAAAGAGTAAAGGCAAGGTCAACAACTGCTGATCATTACATTACATACGGAAAAAAAAAGAAGGAATGGGTACTTCATTGGCAGTAGTTTAAGTGTTTCAGAATATAAAAATTGTTTAAAGAAAGTGTGGGATGACTTTATAAAAGCTTATATTCATAAGGATAGAATATGAAAAAAAAAAAAATACTGCTGAGAATAGTACTGCATCTACTTTGCAGTTTTTCCCCGATTGCTGGGGAGTTGGAGCATAAAAACTGTGATATCCAAAGGATTACTTTACTCACTATTAAGTAGCATTGGCCCGTCATTCAATGGATAAAGCAAGGACATTACTTGAAAAACAAAGAAGAGAACAATTTCAGCTCTACCCTAATATTCTGCCGTATCAATTCACTAAAACAAAAGGAAACTAAGCAAAATAATGTTTAATGGTGTCGACTTACCCACCAAAATTAAAAAAACTCTTACCTTACTAAAATTGCTTCCCAATTTTCATTTAATAAAGCCATTTTGGAAAACACTTTTCAGCTGGTTCTCATAATTGCTTGAACAACCAAATCTCTGATGGTGGAAAATCATGCTTTACCATAAATTCTTTCTTCCTGAAAACAAATACGGTATATGTACAGTATTATTGTATCATAGGAAACTCATTAATATAATGTATATTTGAACATCTCTCTCACAGATTTACAGCAACAGAATGGTATATTACTATTCAGTTAATAGAGGCTGTCCAATATTGCTACATAAACATTTTGTTCAGGAGGCTCAGAGGGGGCTTCATTAAGGGTCTACAACCCAGGCATGGACTTCTTTCAAGGGAGACCCCTGGAGGAGAGGTTATGTAAAGAATGCCTGTTTTTGTTAAACGTTGTAAGATCGAGGTTCGTATAAATAAGCACTGTGACCTGAAGGCGAGATTCATCAAAATAACGAGGACCATCATACACATAAGCAACAAACTTGTTCTTTAGGCCAAACCACATACAGTATATGAATATATAAAAAGTAAAGGGTCAAGAATGCTACCCGGGGAACACCAGATTACATTCATGTAGACACTAAACTCTGCAATCTCTCAATTTTAAATTCAATATTGGTGCAGATCAATGAGAAATGATCCATCAGCTCCCATCTATTTACGTTTGAAAGTAAAGGCCTCATAATTAACATGTCCAAAATATAGGGTTTCTGTGTACACACCTGGAAATTGTAAAAGTATCGTAAGAACTAAAACCCACAAGAAAGCCCTATTGCAAACTTGGGGAACAAGTAATTGCTTTCTCTTTATGAATTAAGATGTTTTCCAAGTAGATATTCAAACACGCTACAGTATATATGGAAATTATATAAAATGGAGGCAACTGGTAGGGCTAGAGTTACCAAATCTCCAAATGAAGGAAGTGAGAATAAAGGCTGAGCAGCAGGATATGTCCCATCCTGCAAAACTTACACTCCTTAATGAAAGAGGGAAGTAGAAGGTCCAAAAGTTGACTTTTAAACATAGGATTATAGTGTGTGTAAGAGGAAGAAACTTTGGTAATGATTGCTCGTCTTTCCTTGCCTGTAGGTAAGAAGACCACAAGGCCTGGAAAATGTCCAAAGAGTGTGGTGCTAAAGCAGGTGAAAGTGTGTAGAGGAAGCACATACAAAACACAGCAAACCTAGAAGACCACAGACCACAATGTCTGGGATATGTCTAATGAGTGTGGATAAGGGGAGTTGGTCTTGACTGGTGCTGCAAAGCAGGAGAGGGTCTGTGTACGGGAAGCATATACAGACAAAGCAAACATGTTATTTTCATTAGTAAAATAAATTTTTGAATATACTTACCCGATAATCATGTAGCTGTCAACTCCGTTGCCCGACAGAATTCTACGGGAGGGATACGCCAGCTATCACTATACTAGAAGGGGGTGTACTCACAAGCGCCACCTGTGGCCAGGTACTACGGTACTTGTTGTTGACGCCACCTCACTTTTTCCTCGGTCCACTGGTTCTCTATGGGGAGGAAGGGTGGGTCAATTAAATCATGATTATCGGGTAAGTATATTCAAAAATTTATTTTACTAATGAAAATAACATTTTTCAATATTAAACTTACCCGATAATCATGTAGCTGATTCACACCCAGGGGGGTGGGTGAAAAACCAGTGTACAAGACTAAAGGATAGCTAAGTATCCCGTATTTCATATAATCAGTTATCCACAATAACAATGAAATAATAAGTACCTGGTAAGGAAGTCGACTTGAACCGTTACTCTGCCTTTAATAAGATCGTCTTCCTTACTGAGCGCAGCGTTCCTCTTGGAAGGCTGAATCAACTCAAAGGTGCTAAAGTATACAGGGCTGCAACCCATACTAAAGGACCTCATCACAACCTTTAACCTCGGCGCTTCTCAAGAAAGAATTGACCACCCGCCAAATCAACAAGGATGTGGAAGGCTTCTTAGCCGACCGTACAACCCATAAAAAGTATTCAAGAGAAAGGTTAAAAGGTTATGGGATTATGGGAATGTAGTGGCTGAGCCCTCGCCTACTACTGCATTCGTTGCTACGAATGGTCCCAGGGTGTAGCAGTACTCGTAAAGAGACTGGACATCTTTGAGATAGAATGATGCGAACACTGACTTGCTTCTCCAATAGGTTGCATCCATAACACTCTGCAGAGAATGGCTCTGTTTGAAGGCCACTGAAGTAGCCACAGCTCCCACTTCATGTGTCCTTACCTTCAGCAAAGCAAGGTCTTCTTCCTTCAGATGAGAATGTGTTTCTCTAATCAGAAGCCTGAATAGTAAGAAACTGAGTTCTTAGAACTTGGAAAAGAAGGTTTCTTGATAGCACACTATAAGGCTTCTGATTGTCCTTGTAAAGGTTAAGACCTTTTTAGATAGTACCTAAGAGCTCTAACTGGGCAAAGTACTCTCTCCAGTTCATTCCCCACCAAGTTGGACAGGCTTGGGATCTCGAACGACTTAGGCCAAGGACGTGAAGGAAGCTTGTTTAGCAAAAACCGAGCTGCAAGGAACATGTAGCCGTTTCAGATGTGAAAACAATGATCCTGCTGAAGGCGTGGATCTCACTTACTCTTTTAGCTGTTGTCAAGCACACGAGGAAAAGAGTTTTTAATGTGAGGTCCTAAAAAGAGGCTGATTGGAGAGGTTCAAATCTTGATGACATAAGGAACCTTAGGACAACGTCTAGATTCCAGCCTGGAGTGGACAACCGACGTTCCTTTGAGGTCTCAAAAGACCTAGGGAGGTCCTGTAGATCTTTGTTGGTGGAAAGATCCAAGCCTCTGTGGCGGAAAACCGCTGCCAACATACTTCTGTAACCCTTGATCGTAGGAGCTGAAAGGGATCTTACTTTCCTTAGATATAACAGGAAGTCAGCAATCTGGGTTACAGTGGTACTGGTTGAGGAAACTGCATTGGTCTTGTACCAGCTACGGAAGACTTCCCCTTGAGACTGATAGATTCTGAGAGTGGATGTTCTCCTTGCTTTGGCAATCGCTCTGGCTGCCTCCTTCGAAAAGCCCCTAGCTCTTGAGAGTCTTTCGAAAGTCTGAAGGCAGTCAGACGAAGAGCGTGGAGGTTCGGGTGTACCTTCTTTACGTGAGGTAGACGTAGAAGGTTCACTCCTAGAGGAAGAGTCCTGGGAATGTCGACCAGCCATTGCAGTACCTCTAAGAACGATTCTCTCGCGGGCCAGAGCGGAGCCAACCAACGTCAGCCATGTCCCTTTGCGAGAGGAGAACTTCTGAAGTACCCTGTTGACAATCTTGAACGGCGGGAATGCATACAGGTCGAGATGGAACCAATCCAGCAGAAAAGCATCCACGTGAACTGCTGCTGAGTCTGGAATCGGAGAACAATACAATAGGAGTCTCTAGGTTATCGAGGTAGCGAACAGATCTATGGTTGGCTGACCCCACAGGGCCCAAAGTCTGCTGCAAACATTCTTGTGAAGGGTCCACTCTGTGGGGATGACCTGACCCTTCCGGCTGAGGTGATCTGCCATGACATTCATACCGCCCTGAATGAACCTAGTTACCAGCGTGAGCTTTCGATCTTTAGACCAGATGAGGAGGTCCCTTGCGATCTAGAACAACTTCACGAAAGAGTCCCTCCCTGCTTGAAGGTGTAAGCCAGGGCTGTGGTGTTGTCAGAGTCCACCTCCACCACTTTGTTAAGCTGGAGGAACTTGAAGTTTATCAAGGCCAGAAGAACCGCCAACAACTCCTGCAATTGATGTGAAGTGTCCTTTGCTCCTGATTCCATGTTCTCGATCATTCCTGTCCGTCCAAAGTCGCACCCCAGCCCGTGTCTGATGTGTCCGAGAGGAGACGGCGGTCGGGTTTCTGAACAGCCAAAGGTAGACTTCCTTGAGAAGAAAGCTGTTCTTACACCACGCGAGAGAAGACCTCCTCTCTTCGGAAACAGGAACTGAGACCGTCTCTAGCGTCATGTCCTTTATCCAGTGAGCAGCTAGATGATACTGAAGGGGGGGAGGTGGATTCTCCCTAACACGATGAACAGGGCCAGCGATGAAAGTGTCCCTGTTAGACTCATCCACTACCTGACTGAGCATCGGTTCCTTCTCAGCATGCTCTGGATGCATTCTAGGGCTTGGAAGATCCTTGGGGCCGACGGAAAAGCCCGAAAAGCTCGACTCTGAAGATCCATACCCAGGGAGACAATGGTCTGGGATGGGATGAGCTGAGACTCCTCAAAATTGACCAGGAGGCCCAGTTCCTTGGTCAGATCCATAGTCCATCTGAGAATCTCCAGACAGCGACGACTTGTGGGAGCTCTTAAAAGCCAGTCGTCTGACGGAGCCGGACACAAGATCATGGTACTGCTGCACAGTCTGTGAACTGTCAACCATGGGGAAGCGAGGAAGTACAGTGACAACCCGAAGCTGTCTAGACTGTCTGGGTCGTACAGACAACTCCTTATCGGGTTGCTGAGGTTGCCGCACTGCGTCACAACAAGTCACTTCTGCTGGTGAACGTCTTCCCAGTGACACACTGACTCCGTAAACAAAAAAATCCTTTAACAAGGACTAAGCTTGGACTGCATGTCTTGCAACACAGCTCAAGGTCTATGGGAGCAGGTGTGGTAACAGACGGGGTTAGTGACTGAAGTGGAACCATAACCTTCCCTGGAAGCATGTTATGCTTAAATAAAAGTCCAAAGGAGGCTACGCAGCTAAAGGCTCCTCTCCAAATGACAGAGTCCTCAAGGGAATATCAGAAGGAGGGAGAAAAGCACTTTCTCATCTACAGGGACCATATCCGAGAAAAGTTAAGTTCTCTCAGTGAGGGTTTCAATGGTGCAAAAGCAGCAGACTAGAAGGCAACATTATGAAACTGCTTGACAGTCTAGTGAGTTGGCAACAACCAAAGATGTATGACTGAGAAGCATGCGGTAAGGTATGCAGAGCATGTTGTATGCAGAGCATGCTGTATGTAGAGCATGTTGTATGCAGAGCATGCTGTATGCAGAGCATGTTGTATGCAGAGCATGCTGAATGCAGAGCATGCTGTATGTAGAGCATGTTGTATGCAGAGCATGCTGAATGCAGAGCATGCTGTATGCAGAGCATGTTGTATGCAGAGCATGCTGTATGCAGAGCATGCTGTATGCAGAGCATGCTGTATGTAGAGCATGCTGTAAGGTAAGCAGAGCGTGTTGCATGGCGTTAAACATTTCTCAGAAATTCCATGACCAGTGCTAGAGTGCTTCATGCATGCTTGCATGGGGTTTTAATATCAACATAATATTTACCTTACATTCATAACTCATGATTCATTTTTGTTTTGAAGATATTTTTGCCATATTCTGCGATATTGTTAAAAATATATTGCAAGGAATACATATATATTTTTATATAAGTAAGACAAATAACCTCCATTATCATAATGTTTGTGTAGGCATACTGCAAGTTATGAAAGTAAAGAGGTGTTATTATTGTCATTTGTTATTTCTCAAGTTGGGGAGAAAGTAGCAGATGCATGCGTTGAGGTGGCTGACTCATAGCATGAAGTTGCTGCCTCAACAGTTGCGCTTGCTGTAAGGTTGATGGATGCGCAGTAGCAGGTTCCTGAGGAACGAGTTGAGGTTCCTGAGGTGTGAGCTGCGAGCGTTCAGGAAGTGGTTGCGCAGAACGCAGTAATTGTCTCGCGAGTTGAGGTTCCTGAGGCGCAAGGCTAAGGTGTTGAGGTGCTTGCCTTGAGGAGGGTTGAGCTCGCTGCAGCGAGAGCTGAGGAGACTGACTCATGGATGGGAGAGGATGTTGTACCTCAAGAGAGTGTTGCCTCACTGGTGGAACTGCAAGTGGAAGCGGAGGAAGTAAGGTATAAGCTTCCTGTTCCCATTGCTGAGGTTGCCTTAAGGAAGGCGGAGGGAGCTGCACACCACTGGAAACAGTAAACTCAGAACGTGGTAAGGTATCCTGAGGAGCCTCAACATCGTACGCCTGGCAGACAGGACTGCGGTCAGGCGGAGCGATCGCAGGAGGAGGTGTAACCTTCTCAGCCTGACACTCACGCATCAGGACCGCAAGTTGTGACTGCATGGACTGCAGTAGAGTCAACTTGGGGTCGGCAGACACTAAGGTCTGCTGAGGCGAAGCCTTAACAGAAGAGATCTGTTGCGGCAGCACCTTACTCCTTTTAGGAGGTGTGCAGTCACCTGATGACTGAGGAGAGTCAGAGCTAACCCAATGACTGCATCCGGGTTGTTGAACTCTAACTTCGTACGTCTGGCATAGGTCTGGACTTTACGTTTAAGAGGTCTTGAGACCTGAGACCAGCGTTTTCTCCCCGAAATTTCTTCTGCAGACGAGCAAATTAAGGGCTCAATCGTCTGCGGGTGGGAGTGACGGTCTCTGAAAGACACGCCCGCAACCACCGAGGATACTTCTGTGCGCCGATCAAGGCCTGCCGAACCCTTTTGCCCTTCGACATTGCTTCTCCCCTGGGCTTGGGAGCTTGCAAGAGGTCCCGGACTGGGAGGACGACTGGCACGCACAGGAGTACCCTCACGCACAACACTGACACACTTTGCGCTAATCACTTATCACTTTTGATTTTCTGTTTGCACTTATTTCACTGAACTCGAAACTTTAAGTGGTTTGTACCTGAAACACGCAATTCTATCTTTTCTCAAAAGTTAGTAATTGCGAAAAGAGAATTACAATGTAACAGAAAAATCTAATGAAAGATAAATAATTCAGTGGCTGGAAAGAGACTAAACACTGGATCAAATAAACTACGTTTAAAATCTCTCACCGCATAAAGCTTGAGAACAAGAAAAAACTCTAGAAACGTTTACCTTCTTCCCCTAAAGAGACTAGGGAGAAGAGCAAAAACGATAACGTTACTCGCTTGAACGAAACGTTTATCCTCCTCTTTCTCCCTCCGTCTCTATCTCTCTCTCTCTCTCTCTCTCTCTCTCTCTCTCTCTCTCTCTCTCTCTCTCTCTCTCTCTCTGACTTAGAACCTGAGAGAAGAGCCCAATCATATATATCGTTAAAACATATTATGTTAAAGGAAAAAAAACTGAAATATTTCCCATTTATTAGAATTAAAACCATTAAGTTAAGAAAGAATGAACAAAACGCTAGACACGGTTACTCTTACTGCAACGTGACACCGTGAAAATTCTCTCTCTATCGTGACGATAGAGCGCAAGTTGAACGTTCTGAACGTCAACAACTGCAGAGACAAAGCAAAACGTTAGTTCAACTTTGAAAACAGTACGAGACTATCAAAGAAATTCTTTCAAAAACATTAAAATAGCAAAATATGTTAACAGGTAAAATCGAAATGACGGGCTCAATGTTAATTAACTTCGGTACCAAGAAAAGACCGCCTACTATTAGGAAAGGTCGAAAATAAACAAATATAAAAATTAATTTTAATAAGTTTATAATAAAAGGAAGTTAATCGAAGAGGCCTATAAAAGGCGGAGAGATATAAAATAAATCTATAACTTTTGTTAAGCAAAATTAAGAAAGAGAGTCTATACAGTACTCTCTTAGACACCAACACTTCCGTCTAAGGGAAGGGTCGGCCATTTAAAGGTGAAAGAGAGTTCATACTCTCTTCGTCACCATAATTAAATTAATTCCAAAAGCTAACTAAGCTAATATAGAAGTTTCTAGTATAGCGAATAGCTGCAAATTTTAGAGAAATACTTCACCAAACCGTGAACAATACTCCAAAATCATAAGCGTATCCAAGAACGTCTTGCCGGAAGCACGACAGAGGAAAAAGTGAGGTGGCGTCAACAACAAGTACTGTAGTACCTGGCCACAGGTGGCGCTTGTGAGTACACCCCCTTCTAGTATAGTGATAGCTGGCGTATCCCTCCCGTAGAATTCTGTCGGGCAACGGAGTTGACAGCTACATGATTATCGGGTAAGTTTAATATTGAAAATAAATCTATAACTTTTGTTAAGCAAAATTAAGAAAGAGAGTCTATACTCTCTTAGACACCAACACTTCCGTCTAAGGGAAGGGTCGGCCATTTAAAGGTGAAAGAGAGTTCATACTCTCTTCGTCACCATAATTAAATTAATTCCAAAAGCTAACTAAGCTAATATAGAAGTTTCTAGTATAGCGAATAGCTGCAAATTTTAGAGAAATACTTCACCAAACCGTGAACAATACTCCAAAATCATAAGCGTATCCAAGAACGTCTTGCCGGAAGCACGACAGAGGAAAAAGTGAGGTGGCGTCAACAACAAGTACTGTAGTACCTGGCCACAGGTGGCGCTTGTGAGTACACCCCCTTCTAGTATAGTGATAGCTGGCGTATCCCTCCCGTAGAATTCTGTCGGGCAACGGAGTTGACAGCTACATGATTATCGGGTAAGTTTAATATTGAAAATAAATCTATAACTTTTGTTAAGCAAAATTAAGAAAGAGAGTCTATACTCTCTTAGACACCAACACTTCCGTCTAAGGGAAGGGTCGGCCATTTAAAGGTGAAAGAGAGTTCATACTCTCTTCGTCACCATAATTAAATTAATTCCAAAAGCTAACTAAGCTAATATAGAAGTTTCTAGTATAGCGAATAGCTGCAAATTTTAGAGAAATACTTCACCAAACCGTGAACAATACTCCAAAATCATAAGCGTATCCAAGAACGTCTTGCCGGAAGCACGACAGAGGAAAAAGTGAGGTGGCGTCAACAACAAGTACTGTAGTACCTGGCCACAGGTGGCGCTTGTGAGTACACCCCCTTCTAGTATAGTGATAGCTGGCGTATCCCTCCCGTAGAATTCTGTCGGGCAACGGAGTTGACAGCTACATGATTATCGGGTAAGTTTAATATTGAAAATATGGTATTTTAGCTTTGGAATATTTATGGTAAGAGAAAACAATGCAGCACAAAGCATACATTAAACTTCAGAGAAGCAAAATGGCATCATAAATAGCCATTGGAGGCAACAAGACAAGGCATACTTGATATCTGGCAAAACCCATAAACAGAAAAAAATATAATTTTACATAACAGAACTGTATATATGAGGATGAGAATAAAATATCTATCAATACGTCAAATGTTTGCATGTCTGAGAGGTTGCTATTTTCTCTGCTACAGTATACATTTTCACAGTGAATACAGGCTCTATATGAAAGCTGGGTTTGAAATGAAACAAAGTTCAGTAGCTCAGAAAATTAGGTAAACAACTTGGAAATAGCCCTATTCCATACAATGGAAAAAAATTACCCAATACTACAAAACAATAATTTCTGAAATGTGATGAAATACTAGCCAAATTTTTGTCACATGTAATTGGGACAAAACAACTGCACTAAAGACACTAAGCAGCTACACTAATTACACCAAACTGCTACACTAAGGATACACATAAGACATCAAACAGCTAGAATAGGGATACATGTTAGCTAACACTTTTTTATACTAAATATGCTGCTTCCTCCGGTGCCTTAAATGACCGCGGAGGTAGCAGCAGTAGGGGATTCAGCATTATGAAGCTTCATCTGTGGTGGATAATGTGGGAGGTTGGGCTGTGGCACCCTAGCAGTACCAGCTGAACTCGGCTGAGTCCCTGGTTAGGCTGGAGGAAAGTAGAGAGTAGAGGTCCCCTTTTTGTTTTGTTTCATTGTTGATGTCGGCTACCCCCCAAAATTGGGGGAAGTGCCTTGGCATACGTATATGTATGTATGTATGTATTACTAGCCAAGCTACAACCGTAGCTGGAATAGCAATTTGCTATAAGCCAAAGAGATCCAACAAGGAAAGTAGCCTAATGCAGAAATGAAATAAAATGAAAAATAAACTATATATGAGACCAAAAATAAAAAGAAAATATTGTATATTAAGATCAATAATGTTTAAATAGATTAGCCATATATAAACCATGAAAAGACACTTCTCATCTTGTTCAACAGAAAACATTTAAAACCAGTTTTAAATTCTGAAGTTCCACCAATTCAACCGCCAAATTAGCAAATTAGGAAGATCATTCTACATTCTGGTCATAGCTGAAATAAAACTTCTAGAATACTGTGTAGTATTAAGCCTTATAGTGAAGGCAAGACTTGTTACAATTAACAGCATGTATACCTAGTACTATCTATAGGATGGAACACTCAGGGAAATCTGAATGCAAAAGACGGTAAAAATTGTGACAAATTTTACACAATATGCATAAAGAACTATCGGAACGACAGAGCCAGGATTAATATCCAGATTAAGGCTCCGTCCACATGAACGAACATTGTTCTGTGAACTTTGTTTCTCATTGAACAAAGATCAGTTAAGGTCTTTATGCTTGTGTCCTAACGATGATAGTTGAGCAGCGAGAGCCTGGCAACCGCAGCAAGAGTGATTGGCGTACGAGTAACTAGAATATGGACAGTCGCACACGCTAAAAGAAAATTAGCTTGTGTATTACTATTGTGTGCTGGAAAAAAAGAAGAAAATTTAGCGCGTGGAGTGTTTGCAAAGGCGACAAGATTTGGGAAGTCATGTATGTTATAATACTACAGGAATTGTAAAGTTAATCAGAACCACATTTCATAAATTACACGAAAAAGGATCCAAATAAGCTTTACAATCTTATCTCGAAACTAGAACCTACAATCACCAAACAGGATACAACTATACAGAATTTCAATACACATTACAAAAAGGATTTCCAAGCAGAGTTTGTGTAAAATTATACCCGAAACTTGCTGCCCTAAGAAAAGAGATTTCTTCGACTTGCTAATTTGCCACATTTCTCGTCTTCTGTGTTAACTGTGTAGAGGCGCTATTTTTTGCTCCATCTCATCTTCAATAACATTATCAATATCAATGCCCAGAGTTATTTTAGAAATTGCTGCAACTCATCATTCATTGTAGACTGCCAAAACATAAAGTTGGAACACGGGCACTTGTATTGATAGACCGTAATAAATTTGCATCAAGATCTCCATGAACATTGACCCTGACATCATAAAGGCTGAAAAGGGATTGTTAACACAACTATAATGTTTAAAGTTGCCTCACGGGACCAAGAAAACGTGGAAATGTTTAAGCTTTAAGATAAAAAAGAAAATCCAAATCATTCACATTGGTGTAAAACGTAAATTCATACATCAGGCAATGAGATCTCACTAGTCTTAACCACCTACGAGCAGAGCTCTCGTTACTTTGGTAATCATACGAAAAAATCTATACAGAACTTTGCTCGGTGCTTCTACGCTTCTGAGATCACCTTAAACAGAGTTCGTTGAGCAAAGCTCGTCGTGTGGACGGAGCCTCAGGATAAGGAATTTTATAGGCAGTAAGATAAGATGAGAGTCAGCATTTGAAGACCAGACAGGAAAACATTACAATACTAAAAACATGGTAGAATGAAAGACTTAAAATATTTCCTCAGGATAGAATAATCCCCAAAAATCTAACTCTCAATATGGAATTTTTTTGCGCAATTCAAGAAGAAACAGATTGGATGTATTTCTAAAAGTAAACTTGCTATCAGGCATCTAACCTAGAATTTTGAATGTATAATTTCAAAAATTGTCCAGGCAAAGATCTGGATGTTGAGGCGCCACTGTCCTCGACCTACTTACAATCATTCTTCAAGTTTTGTTATGGTTCAACTTCATCCGCCATAACAGTATCATTGCTAACAAGCATGCTCCTTACAAGAAGCACACAGAGTGTGGCTCTACAAATGATTTAGAGATAAACAGCTGCAATGTCCACCATTTCTCAACAAATATGAATCTCTAGCTTCACATCCATAGTAATCAACAGCCAGCATTCACTTCCTGAAGGATTAAATGAACAGTTTGATTAAGGGTACAACAGTAACAGTACAACAGAAATCAATGCAGTTGAAAACAAAGTGAAGAGCTTCTGACAGGTGGGGACAGGGATTATCGCCCACACTTAACACCTGTAGTTAACTGCCTTGTTAACAATTTTAATGATCACTCCCACTCGCTATGAAAATATATCCCTATTTAAAGAACGAAAGGTTTGTACATGCGTAAGAACAATTAATAATTCTCTGAGTCTGCAAACTACTGTGATGATCTATAATCATATATTGTATTCAGATCATTCTTCCGGTGAATGATTATTCCCACGGGACCACGGTAGCATACATTCACTCCTGAAATGAACATACTGTGTGCACAACTTATACTTTTCTGAGAATCCTTCATGAATAACAAAATTGGGACCTGGTGCTACCATCAACAAATAACACCACAGAAATTCTGATCAAACAATTCCCGCAGCTTCCAATAATCAAATACAAACTCTGCAAAGATTATGAAATTGGTATTATATCATACCAAAGTAGTTTAAAAAAGATCAAAGAATTCATTTCTGATTCTCATTGGGCAGGATTGCAGGATTTTGTTTAAAATGAATGGTAAAAAATTGAACACCAGAAAGACAAATGAGATGAACAGCTAGGAAGAGACTATGGGGAAAATATGGAAACTAAAAATGAGAAAGCACTACAGCTGGGGTTCAGAAGCATTAAGAAGAACTTCGGCTATTAATCAAGGCACCATTAGCTTGTATCCCTACTCTAATAGGTTGGCCGAGGCACCAGCCATCAATTGAGATACTACCACAAGAGCGTTACGGAGTCCTTTGACTTGCCAGATAGTTTTACATTGGATCCCTCTCCAGTTATGGCTTATTTTTTCTTTGCTTACTAATACACCAAACAGTCTGGCATATCCTTTACACATTTTCCTCATACATCTGACAATACTAAGACAAAAATTTCTCTACTCATGGGGTTAACTAATGCACTATTTTGTTCAGTGGCTACATTCCACTTGGTAAGGGTAGAAGAGACTCTTTAGCTATGGTAAGCAGCTCTTTGAGGAGGACACTCCAAAATCAAACTATTGTTCTTTAGTCTTGAGTAGTGCCATAGCATCTGTACCATGGTCTTTCGCTGTCTTGGGTTAGAGTTCTCTTGCTCGAGGGTACACTTAGGTACATTATTCTATCTGTTTCCTTATTTCCTTTCCTCAATGGTCTATTTTCCCTGTTGGAAACCTTTTCCTTATAGCATCCTGCTTATAATAATATGTAAGAGAAATCCTGTAGTTACATAATGTAGAGATAAAACATTTAAAAAAAAATTAAGTATTCAGATGAAATCAAGTTAGCTGTTGAATGTCCTAAGAGATTATTTATCTACTCCCATCTCAGTGATTTTTATCTCACTTTTTCTTCTTTACAATTCTCCTTTCAAACATGTACTGATCAATTGACATACTTCTACATCTGACAACCAACACACCTAAGACCCCTAATAGTTACCTTATGATAAGTGCTCAGCAAACTTTGCTTCCATAGGCTGCAACCATATAGGTGGCAATTAGGTAAGTCAGGATGAATGTTGAATTTCAAAAGCATTGATTGCTTCAGGATCAATTCTGTTGGCGTCTTCAGATTTATGTGAACAGTCCCGTCGAAATGCATTTTGAGTTTAAGCTAGTCTTCTCCAGCCTTCCCCTGGCAAATGGCAGTCTCCAAAACCATTGGACTAAAACTGTTCCACACTTCAGTAAAGGCCAGTGCACTTCTTTCAAGTAAATTCAGCTTTCCCCTTATTAAGTTACATTGTTTCTATGATATAATTGTGAATCGATGATTTATTACTACAGAGATACCGTACACTACTGTAATACGAGTTCAATTTGAAAACTGACTTCTTAAGACTGTTTTTCTTTCTGGTTTCTACATAGGACCACTACTCTGTTGAGGCATGCATTGGATGTTCATTGCCTTTGTAGTCTGTCTACACCTTCATGATGTTTCATTATGAATGACAGTAATGTTAAAATTTCATGAGGATTACAATACACAATAATTCAGTAAAATGAAACAACATACTCTGTACAAAGAGCTGAAACTATTTACCATACATTTATGTAAACTGCCCGTTTGCTGATTTTTCATTCATGAATTGTGCTGTAATTTGTCTTCAAAACAATTCAAGAATTGTGCCATAGTTTGTTTTTTAAACAATTCATGAACTGTGCCATAGTTCGTCTTCAAAACAATTCATGAACTGTGCCATTGTTCGTCTAAAACAATTCCTGAACTGTGACATAGTTTGTCTTCAAAACAATTCATGAACTGTGACATAATTTGTCTTCAAAACAATTCATGAACTGTGACATAGTTTGCCTTCAAAACAATTCATGAACTGTGACATAGTTTGTCTTCAAAACAATTCAAGAATTATGCCATAGTTTGTTTTTTAAACAATTCATGAACTGTGCCATAGTTTGTCCTCAAAACAATTCATGAATTGTGCCATGGTTTGTCTTCAAAACAATTCACGAACTGTGCCATTGTTCGTCTAAAACAATTCCTGAACTGTGACATAGTTTGTCTTCAAAACAATTCATGAACTGTGCCACAGTTCGTCTTCAAAACAATTCATGAACTGTGCCATAGTTCGTCTTTAAAACAATTCCTGAACAGAGACATAGTTTGTCTTCAAAACAATTCATGAACTGTGCCATAGTTTGTCTTTAAAACAATTCATGAACTGTGCCATAGTTCGTCTTCAAAACAATTCATGAACTGTGCCATAGTTCGTCTTTAAAACAATTCCTGAACAGAGACATAGTTTGTCTTCAAAACAATTCATGAACTGTGCCATAGTTTGTCTTTAAAACAATTCATGAACTGTGCCACAGTTCGTCTTCAAAACAATTCATGAACTGTGCCATAGTTCGTCTTTAAAACAATTCCTGAACAGAGACATAGTTTGTCTTCAAAACAATTCATGAACTGTGCCATAGTTTGTCTTTAAAACAATTCATGAACTGTGCCACAGTTCGTCTTCAAAACAATTCATGAACTGTGCCATAGTTCGTCTTTAAAACAATTCCTGAACAGAGACATAGTTTGTCTTCAAAACAATTCATGAACTGTGCCACAGTTCGTCTTCAAAACAATTCATGAACTGTGCCATTGTTCGTCTAAAACAATTCCTGAACTGTGACATAGTTTGTCTTCAAAACAATTCATGAACTGTGCCACAGTTCGTCTTCAAAACAATTCATGAACTGTGCCATAGTTCGTCTTTAAAACAATTCCTGAACAGAGACATAGTTTGTCTTCAAAACAATTCATGAACTGTGCCATAGTTTGTCTTTAAAACAATTCATGAACTGTGCCACAGTTCGTCTTCAAAACAATTCATGAACTGTGCCATAGTTCGTCTTTAAAACAATTCCTGAACAGAGACATAGTTTGTCTTCAAAACAATTCATGAACTGTGCCACAGTTCGTCTTCAAAACAATTCATGAACTGTGCCATTGTTCGTCTAAAACAATTCCTGAACTGTGACATAGTTTGTCTTCAAAACAATTCATGAACTGTGCCACAGTTCGTCTTCAAAACAATTCATGAACTGTGCCATAGTTCGTCTTTAAAACAATTCCTGAACAGAGACATAGTTTGTCTTCAAAACAATTCATGAACTGTGCCACAGTTCGTCTTCAAAACAATTCATGAACTGTGCCATTGTTCGTCTAAAACAATTCCTGAACTGTGACATAGTTTGTCTTCAAAACAATTCATGAACTGTGCCACAGTTCGTCTTCAAAACAATTCATGAACTGTGCCATAGTTCGTCTTTAAAACAATTCCTGAACAGAGACATAGTTTGTCTTCAAAACAATTCATGAACTGTGCCACAGTTCGTCTTCAAAACAATTCATGAACTGTGCCACAGTTCGTCTTCAAAACAATTCATGAACTGTGCCATAGTTCGTCTTTAAAACAATTCCTGAACAGAGACATAGTTTGTCTTCAAAACAATTCATGAACTGTGCCATAGTTTGTCTTTAAAACAATTCATGAGCTGTGCCATAGTTCTACTATAAAACAATTCCTGAACTGTGCCATAGTTCGTCTTTAAAACAATTCCTGAACTGAGACATAGTTTGTCTTCAAAACAATTCATGAACTGTGCCACAGTTCGTCTTCAAAACAATTCATGAACTGTGCCACAGTTCGTCTTCAAAACAATTCATGAACTGTGCCATAGTTCGTCTTTAAAACAATTCATGATCTGAGACATAGTTTGTCTTCAAAACAATTCATGAACTGTGACATAGTTTGTCTTCAAAACAATTCATGAACTGTGACATAGTTTGTCTTCAAAACAATTCATGAATTGTGCCATAGTTTGTCTTCAAAACAATTCATGAAGTGTGCCATAGATTGTCTTCAAAACAATTCCTGAGCAGTCAAAATTACATGTAATTCAAAATTAACATGATCTTCAACAAAAAAAAAAAAAAAAACAACAGCAGATATTCTTCACATGATGGATCAATCAATAAAACAGTATTACATTTCAGATTTATACATTTTATCTGCGATACAATGGGACAGAAATAAGTAAGAAACATTTTGTAATCTAAGAAATAAACGACAATGTATCAAGTCATTCAAAATAAAACAATGATAAACCAATTTTGTATGGATAAAACATTTACATCTTTACTCCATGAGAAGAAAGATTATGAACATAGAATACTAAAATACTGTACTAATTAAAATGACAATCTGTACAGAAATATATTAGACCTAAAGGTATAAATGTAACTATCTTTACCAAGATACCACTGTAAAGTTGCAATTACAAAGAGTATCTTTCACTGTTGTTTCTTCAACATGAAAATGAGAAAAACTTGTGCATATACAAAAAAAAATAGAAATCAACTATATAATCAACTTAGGAATGATGAACAGATTTAAAAATTAGGACCAGAAGGCCCCTTGGACAACCTAGAAACAATTTCTTTAATATAAAGAAAAAAAATATTTAAGACTAATTCCTGATCAAAATCAACATGCACTACTTCCCAACGGTGATAAAAGACTGTCCTTCTCAGGGATTAAAATTCTGGTAAAGCAATAGTCCAATCACACCCAATGACAAAATTCCCAAAGTAATGGTAAGTGGTTTATACATCAACTGCTTCTTTTTTATCCAGTTTTCACTGGCTATTTGTTTTTCTTTCATTTTCTGCACCTTTTTCGCAATAGCTTCTTTCTTCTCCAGGTTTTTACGTTGTCTCAGTCCTGTTTTGCTGATCTCTGGACTGCTTATAATCGAATTTTCATTCATCACTTCAACTGGAGTATCATCTTTTGATGGTTCATGTGAGGACGACAAGTTGGTTTTCTTTACAGATGACTTTTGCAAAACGCTCTCTTCCAAAAGCAATGCTTCGGGTACACTGCATGATGGGACTGGCACCTGATGACTGCAACCAATTTTCTGATCAGGACTATCACCCAAAAAATTCTCACTTACATCTTTCGATATTTCATTTGCCAATATTGAAGAATCTTGAGACGAAGTTGAATCACACAACACCTGGTCCACAGAATCACAAGACACCCCAGAATCTTCAGATGTAAGACTCGTTTTTCCTGATAACTGTATCGATCCATTCAAGTTCGTCTGCTCTAGTGAAAAGGAAATCGAATTGTTTATTTCCAGTAATTCTGGAGTCTCTTTCACCATCATTTGTGCAGATTTGAAAAAAATTTCTTCATTACCTTTATTTGTACAATCTTTATTGAGAGATGCTTTGCTCAATAACAGCTCCGAGACAAACGGTTCACTACAAGTTTCCGCCTCATGTTCCTGGACAGCCCCACATTTCTTATCAGATGATTGCAGTAGTAACTTAACAACATAATCTTGATCAGGTACTGACACTCCAGTGTCGATGGGGAATTTTGTTGAGATCTCCGCTGGTTCAGGATGCGCTATGGAACCAATACACCTGTTATGTTCATCTCCTGCCAGATCCTGCATGTCATCTTTCTTACTGCATGCTTCGTCAGTGGTGCCACATCCGGGCGCTAACATTACTTCTTCCTCGATCTCAAGGTCTACAGGCAAAGAGCTGAAATCCTCATCTTGAAGATCCTGCGTAAGCTCATAAACTTAATATACGGTCAAATATTTAAATTCAATATAAAATCAAAATTCTTTTCCTATGTATTGCATTCTGCAAAGATACAGAAAATTGGCTCCAAGATGCTATCATACTCTGCAATCTTATGTGGAAGGCAGGTAATCAAGTCATTTCAATGTTAAAATACATGTCAAAATAATATCACACGTACTCTTCGAGACTATCTTCACACATACCACACTAAACATTAGCAAGGGGAAAAATATCTTTTCATCTTAAATTATAATATTCACTATCCAACTCTATAAATTTTAAAAATAAACCTTCACTCTTGATATAAAATTTAGAATTTCTTTGTGAGGTATAAAACTACTATAACATTTTCAAATAAAAGACAGACAAGATGAAATGGAATTTACCTTACTGTATTTCACTAACCTTTTCCCCAATTTCAACATTCTGTTCTGCAACTCTTGATGACATACCACTAAAACATGCATGGGTTCTTTCAAACTAACTACCCGTATACCTCTAAATATACCTACAGTAGCCACTCAATCTACCAAATCAGTTTGTGGTTTGCCGTACTAAGTAGTTAAATCTGAGTACTGCAGTTACAAGGACCCTTTAGTATTGCCTATAATTGAGCATTTACAATATCAGTAAAAATATATCTTTTCAGCATAACGGAAGCCTCAATTGCACTTACCACTTGCCCTAAGGGATTTTTATTTGTACAAATCACTTCTAACTAAGTCCCTTAAAGCCAGTTTACATAAGGATAGTTCACTGGTGCCAGTAACTAACGGCAAGTAAACTTTCTATGATAGTAAGCGTTTGCAAGAGGAGAGTTTGCCTTTGCAAGTGGATAGTTTGCCAACGCCAGTAAACTATCCCCCATGGAAATGGGCCTTTAGCAAAAAAACAAATAAAATTGTGTAACTAAGAACTATAAAAATATGATAATTTGAGGGGCTACAATATACTGTACACTAGTTTATATACCCAACCATTAATGATAGGAAGCCTTGTTAAGATTATTTGATTGCTGGGTTTAGTATTTTATCATTAAATATGAAATATTTTTGATACTGTACCAGAACTCGATCACCTTTATGATTAATATTTTTCATGGCACAGAAATAAGTTCTTTATTCAGAACTATAAATGTCGTCCATTGCTGAAAACAATCTCAAGCCCCAGTGAATTCAAACAAGGAATCGTGATAATTGAAAACAGGCTATATAATATGCAAGGCCAGGTCCTGTAGATGACTAGACGTGTATAATAAATCTACCTTAAGTTACTACAGTTAATTCCTAATTAACAGGGGTGGCTTAGGTGATTAATAAAAAACACTTGTATGAAATAAAGTACTGTAATGTTAAGAGACTAAGTATCCAGAGGCAAGAACTTCGTTACAAAAAGTCTACAGAGAACAAGCTATGTGCGTCATGTTCTGAAAGGAAAAAAAAAACAACCCTAACAAAATACAGTAATTTAAACTTTGTGCATACTAGTACTTACTGAACTCTTTGCTTAACAGTCTAATACTAATTTTAAAAATTCAAAATCAAACATTTTCAAGTAACAAAGTATATCCATGATAAAGGGATTTTGACGAAGGAAAAATCTATTTCTGGGCGAGGAACCTTGGTAAAAGATTAAATGAGTGTCGCTACCTAGAAATCCCAAACGGACAAATATAATACTTAACTTGGGAGCAAGGATCTCTAAAACGTCGGACATCTTCAAAAACACAAAACAACACAGAGCAAAGCAAAACACGTCTGACCAACGCTGGTGCTATGAAGGAATGAGTTAAGGGGGTGAGGAGGTAAAGGGGTGGGGAAGGATAGTCGTAGTGGGAGGCAGCAGACGGGTGTAGGACGGCACCTTGTTGTTCCCGGGGATGTTGATGAGGAAGAAGTCTAACTGGTGAGGGACCTATGGTTGTGGTTCTATCACGCACCAGTTTACTATACCGACACTCATAGAGTGAGCGAGCTGGGTTTATTCCAGGCATTCCATGGCATTCCCTTTTTTCTCTGGTATATTTAGCAATAACTATGCCTTAGAAATGGTGCTAGAGGAGTATTTTACGGAGCGACACAGGTCGAGCCCAGAAAATCATAATTTTATCGATCAATTTGCGAATATACTGGAATATAAAAACAAAACAAAAATATATAACATCTACCCCATATGCACAGCATAACCTTCAAATGCTCTTACTACTTCCTCACCATCAGACTTTTGAGGTAACATCCACTGACCCATTTGAATTCTTTTGGAAACTCAAGATACCTTCAGCAATGGAAACCCAATAAAGCTAATGTAAATTTGTAGTTTGTTTAAATTAATTATAAGAACATAATCTACAGGATGTAAATAGTGACCTATTAATTACCTTGATGAGTAACATACAATGTGCAGAAGGGACAAGACAACAAGTACCCAAATTAGGCATCAAATATACTGTAGAGCTAAATAACTTTGTTATCTACAAGTTTTCAAAATACAGAATGTGATGGCATCTCAGAGATCAAATAATAGAAACAATGTTACTACTGAATATGCAATCTGTTTACAGTGCGAATCTTATAGTCAACAGGATTATTGCATCAAAACAATGTAGAAATTCCTCAAGTTACAAACTTAATAGGTTCCAAGAAGCTGTTTGTAAATATAATTTTTTTTAAATTTTGGCCTTGGGTAGACTTTACTAAACTCACATGGCTATGTCTTTCAGCTGCAAAAGCTAACATATCCTCCCATTTCATATTGCAAATGTCATCTTGCTTATTGCAATACATTATGTAATATTATTTTATAACACTACTTCATTATGAACCTTTGATACAACATCCAAAGTTTATGAATTCAGTTGGAATTGTGTTTGTAAGATGAGGACCTTCTGTATTACAATAAATACATACGATCTGTTAATATGTATATCACAGTACGAAACAAAATTGTAATCAAGATTATGGCAACTGGTAAGACTACACTATAACTGCAGAGAAATAATTCTAACATGAAGAACCTACTTGAGGAACAAGAAGTTCGGAAAGCGGGATCTTATTAAGCCTTTCCTCAATCCACTCGAGTCTGGTTACTTTTCTCTGTAAAAAGAGAATGAGTTATTACAAATCCTCTTAACTTTATAAACACTGAGCAAAAATGTAATAGGCAATATTATTATTATCATCAGTAGCAATACCAGCCAAACTCGGTTGAGTCCCTTGTCAGGCTGGGAGGAACGTAGAGAGGAAAGGTCCCCTTTTCTGTTTCATTTGTTTGATGTCGGCTACCCCCCAAAATTGGGGGAAGTGCCGTGGTATATGTATGTATGTATTATAATCATTATTACTAGCTAAACTATAACCCAAGTTGGAAAAGAAGGATGCTATAATCCCAAGGCCTCTAACGGGGAAAAGTAGCCCAGTGAGGAAAGGGAATAAGGAAATAACTATATTACAAGAGAAATAATGAACAATAATAAAAAAATTAAGAACAGTAATAACATTAAAACAGATCTTTCATATATAAACCATATCGAAAGACTTATGTCAGCTTGTTTAACATAAAAACACTTGCAGCAGGTTTGGACTTTTGAAGTTCAGCCGATCCAACTACCTGGTTAGGAAGATCATTCCATAACTTGGACACAACTGGATTAATCTTTTAGAATACTGTATATTATTGAGCCTTAAAGATGAAGAAGGCATAACTATTAGAATTAACTGCATACCTAGTATTACAAACAGGATGGTACAAAGAGAATACACACAGTAAGTCATCCACTTTTGAAATAAAATAGTGAGTGCTAAGATAACAGGCCTCCCACTATGAGGCCTATAAATAGATTTTTAGGTTACTGGATGCTCCTGACAATGATTTACATGTTTTGCTTTCAAGAAATTAGAATAAAAGTCTCCTTAGTTGCAAAGTTAAATTATGTTAAACATGATTAATTAGTGCCATAGTCTCTGTACCATGATAGAGTTCTCTTGCTTGAAAGTACACCCGGGCTCTCTATTCTATCTAATTTCACTTCTTGTTTTTTTAAAGTTTATATTGTTTATATATGAAAGATTTATTTTTATGTTGCAACTGTTCTTAAAATAATTTACCTTAATTGTTCATTACTTCTCTTGTAGTTTATTTCCTTTCCTCATTGGGATATTTCTCCCTGTTGGAGCCCTTGGGCATAATTATAGCATCCTGCTTTTCCAACTAGGGTTTTAGCTTAGCTAATAATATTAATATTAATAATAATAATAATAATAATAATAATAATAATAATAATAATAATAATGATGATAATTCCACAGCATTGTTTCTTGATTTGAATAATATAATGTACATTTCTGAAAAAGATCAACTTGTATGGCATTCTCACCGTCAAACCTGCTGTTTAATACTTACCAATGGAGCATCTTCTTTAAAAGAGCCCTTGATGAAGATAGCTCCAGATTCTTTTAAATCAATCCCATAATGATCACAGGCTTTCTGCATATTCATATGGTCGGAGAAAAATAATTTGGCCAGGTCGTCCTTTTTGTACACTTGTCCTTTACAACTGTGAGATCGACTCAAGATGGAGAGGGCTTTCCTGTTAATAAAGTAGATAAAAGATTAAAATAGAAGATTAAACACCCCAGACTTAACTACACTATTACACAAAGTCATAATAAATATTTTAAAAAAAAAGATAGTATATCTTTGGTCAATGTGACATGAAAATTCCATTAAGGTTTATAAGTGACTTTGTGTGAAAAATAAAATGATGGCGAAACTAATAATATTCAGGGAGGTGTGTAGAGAGAAAAGCCAACCCCCCCTTAATTTATGTTTGATGTCAGCTAACCCCCCAAAATTGGGGGAAGTGCCTTGGTATATAGACAGATAGACTGATAATTTGTTGGAACCAAGACATAGCTTTAACAATACAGTGAACCCTCGTTTATCGTGGTAGATAGGTTCCAGACCCGGCCGCGATAGGTGAAAATCCGCGAAGTAGTGACACCATATTCACCTATTTATTCAACATGTATATTCAGACTTTTAAAACCTTCCCTTGTACGTAGTACTGTTAACAAACTCCCCTTTAATGTACAGAACACTTAATGCATGTACTACAGTACCCTAAACTAAAACAGGTCAGTTGCGTGTCCACCAGCGTTATCCATAAGGAGAAGAATCTTGAATGGCAAGCCCTTCTCTACGAGATATTCATTGACTTGCGGGATGAAACACTGGTGGAATCAGTTGGAGGTCAGCATCTTTGTAATCCATGCTTTTGGATTATGCATCCAGTACACGGGAAGGAGATTCTTATTCTTATTTTTCAAAGCGCGAGGATTTTTCGACTTATAAATAAGCCCCGGCTTTAGCAAAAATCCAGCAGCATTGCCACACATCACGAGGGTAACGCGATCCTTGAATGCTTTAAAGCCAGAGGCTTTGGCTTCCTCTTTAAACAGGAAAGTTCGCGACGGCATTCTCTTCCAAAACAAGCCGGTCTCATCCATATTAAACACTTGTTCCGGCTTGTATCCACCTTCGGCGATAATATTCTTGAACGTCTGGTTCACGTAAGTTTCAGTAGCGGCAGTGTCAGCCGAAGCAGCCTCGCCATGCAGGGAAACGCTTTTCAGGGCGAAGCGTTTCTGAAACTTTGCGAACCATCCTTTGCTGGCGGAAAAACGTTGTTTCTGAGGCTGGGAATCAGTGGATGTCCCTGGTTGAGGTTCATCTGCATCATCATCTTCTTCAGCATGGTTGCCATCGTCGTCTTGAGGTTCCGATGCAGCAAAATTCTCATACAAGCTCAAAGCCTTTGTTCGGATGGTGTTCGTATCCAAGGCTATGTTTTTCTTCCGGCAGTCGGCAATCCACACAGCTAAAGCACCTTCCATGCGTACGATCGTTTTATTACGCGTGGTAACGACTCGCTTCGCTGATCTGCTAAAGGTGATTGCAGCCGTCTTTCTAATGTTCGCCTCGTGCTTCTTGATATAGTGAAGTGGATTCGTTGATTCCAAAATGGCGCGCTGCGGCCGCGTAGCTTCTACCGTCTTTCAACATATCGAGAAGCGTCACCTTCTCAGCAATCGTCATCATCCTTCGGTGGTGTTTAGGCTCACTATCAGCCTTAGTAGAAGCAGAACGCTTGGGAGGCATTGTACAGTAGGATTTAACAGAAAGTTCAACAAAAAGTTGAACTTAAAACAGTCGCACACAGCACAGATTAAAGTTCACAAACTTAAGAACGTCTACTCAGCGATTCGGCGTAAGAGAAAGTGGCCGCGAACAGAGGCTGGAAGCTGGAGATGCGGGCAAAACACCAATCACAGGCTAGATAACAAAACTTGAGTTCTGATTCGTCATCTATCAGCGCTTGAACCAATCACAACCCGTCTTATATGATGCGTAGGTTACCAACTCAAAGTACAAGATACACTGCGTATACTGTACGTACAGTATTAATAATAATAATAATAAATAATGATAATAATACAGTAATAATAATAATAATAATAATAATAATAATGATAATAATAATAACAATAATAGTTTTATTAACAACAACAACAATAATAATAATAATAACAATAATAATAATAGCTTTACGTATGCTGTTTTATTCTTTTGTAGGATGTGTGTCTCTCTATCTCTCTCTCTCTCTCGTACGCTTATTCGAAATGTGATTTTTGCAACAAAGAATATTATTGGATGCAGTACTACGTACGTATACTTACAAAAGATTCATGGAAAAGAAGCACATCCATTACATTTGTAGTACAGTAGTAGCCATCAGCAGCCTTACACCATTCTAATATGAATGCATCTGATTTGCGTTTCATGTTCGATTTAATTTTACTACGTACTGTATACAGTACTGAATTATCGTATGATCACATTCTCTTTTTGTGTTTTATTTCTTTCTGTGCTGAATTTTATATCATATGTAATGCAATGAACAATCAGTAAGAGCGGATATTACTAATTACAGTATTAATGGAATTACAGGTAACGAAATATCGTATTTGGGGTCTTCAGTTATCGCGGTATTTTCGAAATTTCCAGAAAATCCGCGATATGTATATACTGTATATATATATATATATGGGTTATGGAAAAAACCCGCGAAGTGGTGAATCCGCGATGGTCGAACCGCGAAGTAGCGAGGGTTCACTGTATGCCCCTTAATGGTAACAAAATGAATGAAAGAGATTTTGAACACAAAAAAGCAGACAAGTTTCTCTCAGCGACCAAGAAATAATGAAGGATTGTGGCAACAGCAACGGCAGCAAAGGGAGATAGCATTAGATGAAAATCACATATTGTATAGTAGGCAGTAGGTTGGCCAAGGCACCAGCCGCTCATTGAGATCCTACCGTTAGTGTTATTGGGTCCTGTGACTGGCAAGAAAGTACTACATTGGATCCCAAGCAATGTAGATGACCCTCATAATCATCTAACACCATGGTAAGTGATTTGGTGTTGAATCTTGAGAACTGGTAAACTGCATCTTAGCAACAACCTATGAAACAAAAAACAGATCAACCTACGATAAAACTCTGGCATGGGTGACACTGCCCATTAAAGGTTTAAAGGTTGCTCATGAATGGCAGAGGCAAGGGACAGTGATATTTCCCTATCGAGCAGGACAATGCCCAAGAGACTAACCATATATACATATGATCAGCCCAAGCTGCCTCTCCACCCAAGCTAGGACCAAAGAGGGCCAGGCAATGGCTGCTAATAACTCAGTAGATAGATTTATAGGCTCCACCAAACCCAGCATCCTTAGCTCACAAGGATGGAGAGGGTGCAGAGACCAAAGAAACTAAAGAGTTTGAGCGAGACTCGAACCTCAGTCTGGCAATTATCAGTCACGGACGCTACAACATCAGCCACCACAATCCAAAGATATATCATATCTATTATAATTAAATAATTCAAATCCTTCACTCGCCTCATTGGTACGATAATCCACGGAAAAGCCGACTTCAAAGAAAGATTAAGAAGGGGTGACTTTCATAATAGGTTAAGGGGTGCCCCAGTGTGACTAAGAACAACTAGGGATATCCCACTTTGTCACTTCATTGCCATATAAGAAATACTTCCTTAAAAATGTTGGAGCAGATACCTGATGTCTCTATATTTAGTTACCTTAACAACAATGATTTAGAAGTCACTTTGCAGACCACAGAAAGAGGAGAAGACATTCTGAGTTATGATACAATTTATGAGAGATGATGCAAATAACAGCATTCTTGTTACAGAAACACATTTAAAGTCAAAGCATGTTTGCTAGGAAGGCCTTAACAACTATGCTGGAGCATGATAATATCAAGTAATAAAATTCACAAATTGATCATAAAACTAATATCATAAGCAAGTCACAACAGTAAGGTGTAATAAGGCCATCTGTATAGAAAAAAAAGGATTGTTAAAGAAAAACATGAATTTCCTTGCATAAATATAAATATGATGAAGAGAGTATAGATCCAAAGAAATAAAAATTAAATAAGGTTGATAATGTAATCCCATAAAAAATACTAAGGAATATAAAAGGTCCAAAGTCAACAAAGCAAGCAATTACAAATTCACTTACTCTTTATACCAAAAAGAAAAGAACAAATGATGTAGATTGCACTACTATTATATATAAATGACAATAACATTGACCAAAGGAAGATCACATGAAAAAAAGGTAAATCTCCCAAATGATGAATTTAAGAACTACAAGTTATAAGGGCCGACCCTGAAAAACCTAGTAAATGAGTACTTATCATCATCATCTGAATGATTTTGTGATAGTTTGTAAGATCCTATAATGTCCAGGTCTTTGTCTATCTGTGTTTTGTCGTGATTTCCTGGGCCTTCCTACAGATCATTGGTCAAACGCTTCCATGTCCAATTATTTTTGTCTCACCATAAATCTCACAATATTAATGTCAAACACCTTCAGAAACTTCTTCCACTATCTTGTTAGTAGGCTACATCTGTTTCTGCTACATAGAGTAGTACAGGCCTTAAACACCCAAAGTAAGTCTTGCTCTCTCTACGGAGGAGACTTTTTATTCAGCAGTAGCCTGTCTCTTTCTATCTACTATTGCAAGCTACCAAGACAGTCTTCTAATCTTTGAATCCAGTGGTTTTATAGAGCAGACTGGATCACAGAAATGTAAGGGTTATGCAATAGAAGGACCTGAAATAACTCTAGAGAGCGAAGTTCGTGCGAAAATGATCTACTATCAGCGCTGAGCACCATCAAAATCCTACTGACTGGCACACTAGAATCATAAGGCAAAACTTGAGGAGTTAGCCTGGGATTTCAAAAAAGGGCAAATTAGGCTAGAAAACTCCCTTGGTGCCTTCTAAAATACTTACGACCAAAGTAGTAGAAGTAAATAAAGCTCACTAATTTTAAATCCAAAACACAATCCTGTGGCCGGCACGCTTTCAGAAAATCCCACATTAAAAACTTAAATAACCTAAAATCACAAAAATAAATCCAATCTGGCTTGTGGGTAGAAAAGATAAATAAAACCATCTGACGCTGGTAAATCCCTAGAAAACAGAAAAGACTAAGGAACTATGATGTAACCACGACAACAAAGTTACCATCAACCTTCATATCAACTCAATACTTAACAAGAGGGGGAGGAATTTGCAAGGGAAGAAAGCCGGTAATTTCCTATTTTAGGGCAGATGTCGACATTTAAACAAGTTTGAGAGAAGCAATATGAACATCAGGGGTGTTTCACAGAAAGGAATAACATAGACAAGACCTCGAAAACCTCTCTTTGATGAAACAAAAACTTCAGGGTAAAGGTATTACTGCAGCTTGGGATCATAAAATGCGGGTTTGTAAGACAGCAAAATGCGGACACCCAAAAGTACAGGGTTCGTATAAAAAAATATTAATTTTGATTTAAAATATTTACATTTTCATTATTTCTTAAACAAATGCTAAATGTTTCCTTACCTTTCAACTTCTGCAATATGAGGATGAAAAGCACAGAGGAACAATGGCGGCAAGAAAGTCGAGAGATGGATTACTCTGCTATAATTGTGAGTCAGCCAAGAGGTACTCATTCCTAAGACTAAGGAGACTAGAGGAGAGCACCTGCAAGAGAATTTTTCTTAAGATTACCAAATAAAAAACTACTATACTGTAGCAATATCAGAAAATAAACTAGTTAAAAGTTATTGCAAGATAAATGAATAGAAAAGAAAACCCTACAGTAAAATATTCTTATCCACTTACATTATGTTGTGGAATGATGTGGATGTAAATTCTAAGAATGCTTTTTTCAACTTGTAAAAATTCCCTTAAAAAATATAATTGTACTCTAAATGTAAAATACACTACAGCATTGAATGTTTCGTACTGTAACAACAAAACCGTACAGTACAGTATGGAGGGTCCTCAACATACAAACTTAACCCTTTTACCCCCGGGGTATTTGGAAATTTCCAACCCTTAACCCCCAAGGGGTTATTTCTTTCCCAGCACATTTTGCAGTATATTTTTTTTAAATTGCTCTAACAGCCTTAATTTTTGTCATAGAGAGGTCATGTTGGTCTCATTCTCTTGGAAAATGCCTGAATTTTCTCAAAAAATTATCAAAAAATATGAAAAACTAATTTTTATAGCATTTTTTTGCAAGGACGTACCGGTACGTCCATGGGGGTAAAGGGATGGCTTTTGTGAAACGTACCAGTACGTCCTTTGGGGGTAAAAGGGTTAATGGGTTCCAAGACGCTGTTTTCAAGTCAAGTTGTTTATAAGACGATGTTTTTTAAATGTTTTGGCCTAAGATAGGCCTAAGCTGAATTCCATACCTATGATTTCCATCTACAAAAGTCAGCAAATAGTTGGGTTTCATATGAAATAGATGTCAGGTTATTACAAATAACGTTTTGCTTATTATATTAAATGATATAATATTGTTTTATTACAGAATTACTTTATTTTATCTTTGTTATTTTCAGTTGGATTTGTGTTTGTATCTCTGAATGTTGATGACCTTCTGTACATCAATATCTTAAACTAGCACTATTAATATCACCACCTTTCATATACAGTAAGTATAAGCCTTTTAAATGTGATGTATTGCAGTGAACTACAGAGTTAAAATTACAATTTCTTTTTACTGTATATTACTATAGCAATAGCATGATACTGTCCTGTATGATACTACTACTAATAATAAAAATTATGATAATAAAATAAAACAAAATATTTACTAATGAAAATTACTAAAAGAGATTTTACTCTAAAACATTTAAAATTTGTAAAAGCAATTGGTATTGTTCCTAGCAATAGAAATCTGAGTTCTTTAAAATAGGAAATGTCTTTAGCGGAACTGGAACGGCTGTAGAATTCTTTGACAGGGTAGTTAGCAACAGGTGGTGCACAAGCGTGGGCCCGACCCACACGCCTGTCGAAGACTATTCACTTTTGACCTTCGACTCAGGATTGAGATGGCTGGTTGAGGTGGGACGTTCAACTTTAACCCCTTCGGTACGATGACGTTGTTTCATACAGATGCAGACAATGACGTCCGGATACATCATTTACAAATATTAATAATAATAATTTTAATAATTCTAACAATAATAATAATTAACAATACCTGTATAACATATTACAAAACAGTTCATACTCCGGAAATGTCATTAAAAAATCTCCCCCTCTCCCTTGTATTAGTCCTTTCTTCAGCCAAACAGCAAAGTCTTTGGGATTCTAGCCTTTATTCCCCATTGTGTAAGAGCTATTTTAATCTGTTTTTATATCACTATGTAAAAATCACATCACTCTCTCTAGCCAATGGATACATTCCCTACCTGAGGCATTACTCAAACCCCGCGACAACCCCAGCTTCCCACCTCTCCAGGCGACAGTTGTTCTGAGCATCTGGCAAAGAGTGCGTCACGTCTTTTCAGGACACAGTTCCCCAATGGGGGAACGGTCTGAATTAACAGGAATTCTAGGGCTTCTGACCCTGCTCATGACAAATCTTCAAATTTCCGTAGGGCATTACAATATTTAAGATCTTCTTAAGTCATATAGTGGGATATTACTCTAGACCAACGGTCGAGCCATGAATAGGTATAGATCGTGGCCATAGCCACTATTTCCATACCCCTGATTTCTAGTCCTGAAAAAAACGAGGAGAATGCTGTTACGTCCTCTGTTTGGAAGGACGGCACTAAGTTAGCCAAGTTCTCTAGCAACAGTATGGGTTCTAAAAGGTTCCCAAGGGGGTAAATAAATTTCGCTTCTCAGAGAGAACCAGCAGTGGAAACCCTGGGGACCTGCTGGCTCTAAGAGAATTCTTCATATCAAATAATAGGTTTATCATATCTTCAGCTCAAGAGTTTTGGGCAGTTATTGAGTTCACGATTCTGTGCTTGCGACTATATCTTGTCTCCTGCTTCGTCCTCAATGACAAGTTTCTCTATGGAGACTGTCATATTTCCCAGGTGAAGGATGAGGTTCTCAATTTATGTAACTTGAGGTATTACTGACACCAAACTAATAACTCAGAGGATTAATTTCTGTTGGGTTAGCGTGGGCACTAACAGAGGTGACCCCATTGGTTTAGCATTATTCCACGTGTCTAAGTTTAACATTAAAATCTAATCCATCTCAAATGTCTTCCTTTTCTTCAGTTGTAAGTACATTATGGCTAGATAAAAGGGAGGAGGTAGCTCTGAGGAAACTTGCTTCCCATCCATCATGTTCATCCTCAGAATGTACTTTTTCCAGATTTGGTACATTATGAGCAAAAGGTTTGTTGCCTGGAAGGAGCTTTTTCCATCTTCGATGTGGACCTTGTCTACATCTCTTGGTCAGATTAACTCTTAACTCAAGACTGCAGTTCCATTGGAGGCGTAGGGTAAAAGGCTTTTTCCTACCTTCACCTTTCAAGAACCATGATGGGGAATCCCGATTAAACAATCATTCTATGCTCATCAATTAGGTTCACGAGGCCATGATATTGTCCACCACCCGAACTTTCCCTGTAGGATGCCTCAGTCTTACTGTGGAGCGGGAAAAAGTACTCATGCCCAAGGCTAGCATATGATTTGTCTTTGTGGGGAATATCCTGGGATGAATTGTAGGCTTGTCTTGAGCGTGAATAAAAATCTTCACAAGCAGCAAGGTTGACTAGCGTGATGACGTCATCTCACGCTGAGATGGCTGGACAATGGTCCTGCTTGAATCCTGACAAGTGTATGTATCGGTGAATCTCCTACTCAACTGATTGCCATGGGTAAGGAAGGAAAGGACGAGCTTAAAGAGATTCATAGTTCTTGGAAGCCTTGGAGCGTGGCCACAGCTGACACAGTCTGGCCACCCCTATTATAAGCTTCTAAGGCTCTCTCAAAACTATGTAGAGATCTAATCTTCATGACCCCATAGTTATGTGGCAAACTTGGTTCCTGAGAACGTGTTGGGAATTGAAAACTTTATTCTTCCAACACTGTTGCTTCTTGACTTAAGGGAATACCTTTCTCAACTCTAGGCTCCCTCCATCATGAGCATCTTATAGAACACTCCAGTTCATTCTTCATCATCCTGAATGGTGAGCTGTGACCTGGCTCCTCCAAGTCTCGCTGTATGTAATCAACACTTCTGAATGTTGCTCGAAGATAGGGTCTCACGTAATTCACATGAAAAGTTGAAGGGAGGTTCTTCTCCAACTCCCGTTGTGAGGAGACTCAGCAACGTAGAAATCTCCTTAGGTTTACTGCCACGAGAAACATAACTCTCCCATTGAGAGATGGACCACTCCCTTTAATAATTGCAAGGATATTCCCTAGAACATTTTTTGTCTAAGAAAGAGGGATACAAAAGGTGTGTGTCCATGTCAGCCTAGCTGATAAGGACGCCATAATTGTTGCTATCCCACCCTGAGCAAAAACATACAGTTAGATTTGCTGGACATAAGAACTCACTAGTAACTCACACTTTACAAAGTCATTCAAATGACTGTGAATTAAGGATAAAACACAAGTAAAGAGAGTTAAACACTAAGAGGGTAAACAAGATGAACGCAAAAGGCTTGACCAGCAGTCTTATGAAGAGATGCTGTGAGCAAGCTCCCTCCTGCTCCTTGCACATGTGCTGCACAAAGCATGACGCCATCAACCAAAATTTTGATTAACCAGTTATAGAAAGAAAACATGACTAGTAGTAACCCCATATGAATGACTCAAGTTTGTATCCACGTAGATCTGGATTAGGTCAGGGAACAGAAGAAGAGAGCTGTCAAGTACCTAAGGAGATAATTCTATAGTTAAAATGATTAGTTTTCAGAGAACAGATGAACACAGATAACTTTGATTATTGATAACTGTAAGCAAAATGGACATAATGTCTGTGGTACTAGTCTCAAATTAACAGTCAGAAAATCCTGAAAAAAACTGCTAAGTCATTTGACAGTAACAATTTGTAATAAAAATGGTAGCAATATATACATTTACTATTAACATGCTTTTTCCAATTTCTGTGTGGGGTAAGCAGTTGCCTTCTCTTGAAGGACTTGCTTTGGCTTTGGGGTAGACTGAAGTCCCGATCGAATACCCTGTCTGACATCGCTTTAGATCACGGAAGTGTATGTTCAGGCGTTGTACCAATCACCAGCGTCCCTCCTACCAGCAGCAAGGAGTCTTAAGACGGCAAAAAAAGTCTTACATTAAATTAAATATTGTCTTACATCTATAGTGTAAAAAAGATATACTTTACCTAATATGTTTTGGTAATGTGAGAGCATGACTAAGGGCATCTTCACTACCAAAATTCACGATGATGTAAAAAGCTTCTGCTTCTTCTCGACTGCTGTAGGATTCAATACTTTTATAAACTTTTCTTGACTCTGACTCGGTATTCGTTTGGTCAGTCTGTGAGGAGCATCCAGGTACAAAGCTCTCACTTTCAATTCCCTCGCCATCCCTCTCTTGCAACTCTAAGTCTCCAAGTTTTGTACTTAAACTTGCAGCAGTCGTTTCTTCTTTAAAATTCTTCTCGCTTGTCTGGGAGTCTTTCGTGATCTTTTCTTCGCTTTCCTCGCTCTCTTCTTCAGTCCAATTTTCATCATTTTCAAACTGTGGTTCTGGATACTCTTCTCTTGTATCAGGGGCTTCCTTATCTAAATCTCGATAAAGGGCTAAAATCAATGTTAAAGTTTCTAGCAACATTTTTTTGTTCAAGTAGGGGTCAAAATCTGCAAGTTCATGTTCACACATCCTGTAAACAAGGTAAACCATCAAGCTGGATTCAAACTAGATTACAAAACATAAACAATGATGTAAAACACACTGATGAATCATACTTCAGTAACAATAAAATATTTATGTTTTAAATATGAAAGCTATTAATCTATTTCATAAACTTCCACCATATATTTCAGAGACAATGAATATATATATACATATTCTCTCTCTTCTTTTAAAAATCACTTGTTTCTTTACTCCATTTATAAAAGAAAATTTGTTGAGATTGATAAAACAAAAATTGACTAGCAGCAATTCAGCCACATTTTACAGTGATATTGAATGACCATAATCTCTGTTAAAATAATTTCACACTGAAGATGACAACGGAAAAGTACGAATATCATTGTAGAGTAGAATTTGGAAAAACTAACACATGGAATTACAATAATTCTATGGAAGAAAATGTAATGTAAGTAAAGCAAATAAAACTCTTCTTATTCGTTAAGAACAAACATACCTGTAATGTGAATAAACATGGAACCTGACAGAGGCAAGATGTATCTTAATACAGTCTAAATTTTTCACTCCTTGGACACACAAATCCTGCCTCACAGCTCTCAGTCGATCACTAACAAATTGGTATATCAGTGCCCACGGAACATCTTCACGACAACAGGAGCTGCAAAAAGAGAAGAGATTTTGTACATTACAGGTCCTAAACTTTCAAATTGATAGGTTCCAAGATGTTTGTAAGTCAATTTTGTTACATTTTGGCCTACATAGGCCTACCCTGGGTCCCATGCCTAGGATTTCCAGTTACAAAAGTCAATAAAGTCGTGTTTCTTGTGAATCAGATTATAAATATTTTGCTTCTATAGTACATACACATATATACCAAGGTAACCCCAATTTTGGGGGGTAGCCAACAAACAAATGAAACAAAAAAGGGGACATCTCCTCTCTATGTTCCTTCTATAGTAAATGATATAATATTGCTTTATTAAAGTATTTCTTTATCTTATCTTTGTTATTTTCAGTTGGATTTGTGTTTTTATTTTTGTATGTTTGATAGTCGAATGATTGTAAGTTGGGGACCTTCAGTATGCATGTATAAAATTAGATTAATTTTCTTGAAAGCAAATATCTGGATATCAAAAGAACTGCATAAAAACACCCAAAATCAAATAAGAATACAACTACACTACTAAAAAGATTGATCTATTTAGAATATTGAGTTCATTTTAGTGCACCTGAACAGTTCCCCTGGCTGGGTACACCCCTCAGCAATAGTAACTTCAGAATTGTGGAAAGATGGAGGTAAATATATAAATGAATCTTTAATCAAATGCAAGTAAGATTTGGGTATATCTGTTAATACCAATTAATTACATATGTAAACAGATTTATATAAAAATCTTAGATTCTAATTTAACGAAGAAGAGAGTAACAATAAATTTTCAGGGGGGAGAGAGAATTTCTTGTTGATCGGTTCCAATCCACAAGGGGTAGGGGATTACCTCGTTGAAGCCCTCTGTGTAGCCTAATATACTACTTACTAGTCATTGAAATAGCTTATATTATCATTACCACTATTACCAGTTAAGCTACAACTCTAGTTGGAAATGCAGGATGCTATAGGCACTAGGGCTCAAACAGGGATAAATAGCCCAGCGAGGAAAGGACAAGGAAATGAATAAACTATATGACAAGTGATGAATAAAGAACATAAAATATTTCAAGATAAGTAACAATGTTATGAAGAGAGATTTACGTTAGTGTGTTCAACATAAAAACATTCACTGCAATGTAGGCCTGGGTCTTCCAACATTATTACAAAGATGACAAATTCATAGATAATTTGTATTTTTCCTAACTATACAAACATTAGCTATTTACATGGGGTAATTACTTCGGCGTAGCTGAATGACGAGCCATAAAAGTTAGCGGGGGGTAGGGAGAGGTAGCTAGCTCCCACCCCCCTTCATACACAATAGTGAAAGGCTCACTTTACTTAGAGGTAGGACTTATCTTGGGGGACAGAGCTAGCGGGCACATAACTGTAAATAGCTAAGGTTTGTATAGTTAGGAAAAATACAAATTATCTACGAATTTGTCATTTGTTCCGTAACTGAAATACAAACCACGCTATTTACATGGGGTGACTTAACCCTTAGGAACGGTGGTAAGTCCCCTGCCATACTGGCTTTGGCTTGCCCGGGGACCCAGAACCCGAGTTTGATCGAACGCATGGGGTGAGGGGGTCCCTGCTCCTCACTGGCAGTTGTAAGACTGCTGCGGCCTACGTAAGCTGTGTGAAGGTGAGCAGTGACTCGTCCTAGGAAGTTGACCTGGAGTTCTTCAGATGGAAATATAGGCTAGGACTCTCCCAATACCACCTAGTCAGGGTATGGGGACATGACAGTATTACAACTTAATACTAGGAACACAAGGAAGCATGGCTTACCTGCAGAGGTTCGAGGTCAGCTGTGCAAAGGACCCAGGATGCTGCTTCTCCCAGGGAGGAGAGGATGAAGAAAAGAAAAGGGCCAGACAGATCTTTTCATTCACACAGACTAAAACCGGGTAACAATGCCCTCAACTTTCTGCTACTTGTCCAATAATGAGCCTGAGGTTAAACCAGCTGTTGTGCAGCCACCACAAGGCCGATAGAGAACGTATCGAGCCTCCTGTGTGTCACGTCTTGCAGGTAGTGGGCCGTGAAGGTGGTCTGACGCTTCCACACCCCAGCTTGCAAGACCTGCGTCACTGAAAAGTTCTTCTTGAAGGCCAGGGACGTAGCCACGCCCCTGACGTCATGCGCTCTAGGGCGACGTGACGGAGGAGGGTCAGGATTCAAGGCCAGATGAATTACCTTGCGAATCCAGGCCGAGATGGTATTCCTGGTGACCCTCCTCTTCGTCTCCCCGGTGCTCACGAACAAAGCTCACACCTGGGGCCGGACTGCATCTGTTCTTTTAAGATATAACCTCAGACTCCTGACTGGGCACAGTAGGAGATGGTCTGGGTCATCTGTTACAGAACGGAGACTCGAAACCTGGAAGGAGTCGAACCTTGGGTCCGGCACTCCCGGGTTCTGAGTCTTGGCAACAAACTCAGGGACGAAGCTGAACGTTACCTCTCCTCATCCCCTTGAATGGGCGACGTCATAGGAGAGACCATGAAGTTCGCTGACTCGCTTGACCGAGGCCAAAGCTAGCAGGAACACCGTCTTCCAGGTAAGGTGGCGATCAGAAGCCTGGCGTAATGGTTCGTAGGGAGGTCTCTTAAGAGACCTGAAAACTCGAACCACGTTCCAAGGAGGTCTCACTTCCGACTGAGGGCAGGTAAGTTCGTAACTCCATATGAGGAGAGACAGTTCCAGCGAGGAGGAAATGTCCATTCCTTTGAGCCTGAAGGCAAGACTTAAGGCTGAGCGATAGCCTTTCACTGCCGAGACTGAAAGGCGCATTTCCTCCCGCAAATAAACGAGGAACTACGCTATTGCTGGTAAAGTGGCATCGAGGGGAGAGATACCCCTTCCACGGCACCAACCACAGAAAACTCGCCACTTCGTCTGGTAGACTCCTGCGGATGACTTGCGCAGGTGGCCAGACATCCTGTTCGCAACTTGTTGCGAAAATCCTCTCTCTGTGAGGAGATGCTGGATAGTCTCCAGGCGTGAAGTCGAAGCGAGGCTACGGCTTTGTGGTAGATGTTGGAGTGTGGTTGTTTGAGTAGCTCGTGACGTGGAGGAGCTCCCTCGGAATCTCCGTAAGGAGTTGCAGAAGGTCCAGGAACCACTCTGCATGATGCCATAGCAGAGCTATCAAGGTCAATGAGAGATCGACCGATGTTCTGGTCTTGTTGAGTATCCTCCTCATCAGTCAGAACGGGGGAAAGGCGTACATATCGACGTTGTCCCACCGTTGTTGGAAGGCATCCTGCCAGAGAGCCTTGGGGTCCGGGACTGGGGAGCAGTACAGCGGGAGCTTGATGTTCAGAGCCGTAGCGAACAGGTCCACAGTCAGGGAACCCCACAAAGTCAGGACTTTGTTGGCTATCTGAGGATCCAAAGACCACTCGGTACTCACTATCTGCGTCGCTCTGCTCAGACTGTCGGCGAGCACATTCCTTTTGCCTGGAATGAAGCAAGCCGCTAGTGAAATCGAGTGGACTTCGGACCATCTCAGGATCTCTACTGCAAGATGGGATAGCTGTTCCGAAAAGGTACCTCCCTGCTTGTTGATATAAGCCACCACTGTGGTGTTGTCGCTCATCACTACCACAGAGTGGCCCGCCAGGACTTGGTGGAACTTCTGAAGTGCCAGAAATATGGCCTTCATTTCTAGCATGTTTATATGAAGGTACTTTTCTGATTCTGACCACAGGCCTGAGGTCCTGTGGCTCAGAACGTGGGCCCCCCACCCTTTGTTTCATGCGTCCGAAAACAGCATCAAATCTGGGGAAGGGACGAGAAGATCCACTCCCTTTCGTAGATTCTCGTCTGCCACCCACCAACTGAGGTCCGCCCGTTCCGCAGGTCCCATCGGGATCAAGGTGTCCGGGGTGTCGTGTCCTTGACTCCAGCGAGACTTGAGTCGCCACTGGAGGGATCTCTTTCTGAGGCGACTGTTGTGAACGAGACGGGTCAGGGAGGAGAGGTGGCCGAGGAGACGAAGCCACGATTGGGCTGAGAGTTCTTCTCGATTGAGGAAAGGTCTCGCAACCTTCTTCAGCCTTGCTATCCTTTCGTCTGATGGGAAGGCTTTGTGGAGATTGGTGTCTATGAGCATGCCTAGATATACCAGTTTCTGAGAGGGCTGCAGGGAGGACTTCTCGAGATTTACCACGATCCCAAGATCCTGGCAAACTTCGAGGAGTCTGTCTCGGTGGCGAAGAAGAGTTGCCTCCGAGTCCGCTAGGATCAGCCAGTAGTCCAGATAATGAAGGAGACGGATGCCGATCCTGTGGGCCCATGAAGAGATGATGGTGAAAACTCTGGTGAACAACTGAGGAGCTGTGGAGAGACCGAAACACAGCACCTTGAACTGGTAGATCTTGTTGTCTAGGCAAAATCTCAGGTACTTCCTTGAAGACGGACGGATTGGGATCTGGAAGTACGCGTCCTTCAGGTCCAGTGTGCACATGAAGTCTAGTGGTCTCACTGCAAGTCTGACTGTGTCTGCCGTCTCCATGCTGAACGGAGTCTGCTTGACAAACCCGTTCAGGGTCGAAAGGTCGATGACTGGTCTCCAGCCTATGGACGCCTTTCTCACAAGAAAGAGTCGACTGTAGAAGCCTGGGGACCCGTCTACAACCTCCTGGAGAGCGTCCTTCTCCAACATGGTCTGGACTTCGGCTCGGAGGGCCTGCACCTTTGCTGATCCCATGGCAAAAGAGCTCAACGACACTGGATTCGCTGTCAGGGGAGGTAGAGAGGCTGTGAAAGGGACGTGATAACCTAGAGAGATCACGGAGATCGTCCAGGCATCCGCCCCGAGTTGCTGCCACCTTGTCGCGCAACTCTGTAGGCATCCCCCCACTGGTGGACATGCAGGGGGATTGCCAACCCTAGCACTTCCGGCCTCGGCTGGTACCTCTAGGGTTTTTGCCTCCCCTGGAAGACTTCTTGCCCCTTCTGCTCTTGGTAGGAAAAGGCTTAGACACCATGAGCTTCGCTGTGGTCGTCTTCTTTGTGTCCTTAGCCGGATGGGGCTGCTGGACTGCTGGAGTTTTGTAGGGCCTTGATGTCAGGGCCCTGTGGATGAGAGAATCCTGGTTGGACTTCCTCCACCTCTCAGCAGTGAGCTCCACGTCCTTAGGCTCAAACAGGCTCTTACCGAGAACGGAAGTGTCTGAGCCTGCTAGCCTCAGCACTGGGCACCTTATGATGGAACCTCTCGGCCACAGCGTCCCGACGCTTGAGGATCCTTTTGGCCCACAAGCTCGAGACTTGGTGGGCCAGAAACTCAATGGTCCGTGTGCCCGAGAGAAGAAAGGTTTCCAGCGCTTTCCTGGCGCTTTCTTTGGAGAGGTCCTCGGACCACACCAGGATGCCAAGAGACCCCAGCCAGATGTCGAGCCACGAAGTTGCCTGCATGGCGCACTTGGTGACCTTCTCCTGGCTTAGGATCTCAGTGGCTGAGAAGGACACGTGCCGGTTGGAGAGTCTCTCGAGAGGGACTCCCCCTGTGATTTCTTCCACGAGTGGTGTAAGGGAAGACTCAGACAAGACTCCTCAAGGATCTCGAAGTACCTCCTCTGGTGGACTTGAAGAGGAGGGAGGAGCTTATTACCGGCACTCGATCTGCTGGAGGAGGCAAGCTCAGAGAGCTGGCCCTCGACCTTGTCCCTGGCACTCTTCATCCCCTGAGACCAGGGCAAAGCTGCACTGGCCCTAGAGGGTTTCTGGGTGCCGTAGACGCAGTCCAGGACCGTGTCCTTCCCTTCACGAGGTGGGACCTCGGGATCTGGGATCCCATTAAGGTTCCTCATGAGGGTCAGGACTTGCCAGAACGCGTGTTCTGACTCCTGGTGCTCTCCTCCCGAAGGACTGGCAGAGAAGTCTGCCGTCCCCAGTGGTTCTTCCTGGGGGGACACGTGGACATCCTCGACGGCTCTAAACGGTTCCTGCCTGATCCTAGCTGACGATTTGGGAATCGTCTTAGAGTCCTTAGGCTCCCTCCTGGACGGGATACAGGACTCGAGCAGTGAAGGGGGCAGGCTCTTCTCCACCTCTGGACGAGAAGACCTCTCGGGGAGAGGCAGAGCCTCCCCCATTGGTGCGATAGGGGAGTTCCAGCTCATCCGACTCTCCTGAGGAGGGGTAATCCTCCTCCGCAAGGGAGGGCGAGAAGGTCTGGGGGGGTGAAGGAGCCTTGCGCAAGCATCTGCGCGGAGACAGAAGAGGCCTCAGAGGAAGTTCCACGGGAGAGACTCCTCTCTTCCTCTTCAGAGGGGAGGAAGTTTCCGCTGGTTCGTGGCCCGAATCAGAGAGGGCGGGCTTAATAGCCTGCACATGGGCTCTGTCTAGGGTGCCGAACCAGGGCTACTGTCTGACAGTCGCGCTGTCAGACACCCCCTCTGGAGGGAAGGGGATCGAGGGATCCCAAGGAGGAGTCGACAAACGAGGGTTTGACTGCAGGGCTGAAAGAGAAGAGTCCCTAGACCTGTCCGGGAAGCGCCCCTCCTCCGGCGAGCGCGCTGGTCTGCGCTAGCGGGGAGGGGAACGCGACGAAGAGGAGTCTGCCTGGCGGCGCTCACGCTGGGGCTTGTAAGCCAGGCCCTGGTCAGGGTCGCGTGTGAATGGCTGGCGCGATACTGGAAACTCGCGCGGGCGGGCGCGAGGGCGCGCAGGCGGGGATTCAGGAGCGACGGCGATGGCGCGCTGGCGATAGCGCAGGCGCGCAGCAGCTGGAGCGGGAGCGTGGTCGCAAGAGCGCGTAGGCGAAGGCGAGGGCGTGGCGAGCAGGAGGCGGCCGCACGCGCGGGCGCGCAGCGACCTGGTGCGGCCCCGAAAAGCGCGAGATAACGGGGAGCGCCTGAGCGCGTGTTCGGAAGAACTGGCCGAGGGCGCGTTAAGCGCTGGAGCAGGGTTGTGAGCGACCTGGATGGCGCGTAGGCGCGGAGGTTGGCGCTGGTCGGATAAGACCGCCATACTCGCCTGTGGGCGCGCATGGCGCGCATCAGGATGCGGTCGCACCGGAGAGCGTTGTTGCGGCGGCCGCACAGGGCGTGCCGTTGGATGAGGACGCTCTGGTGTTTGCTGAAGGGCTACCTTGGTCGCCTTGAATACAGGAACAGGCCGTGTAGCAGGAACAGGGCGCGTTACCGGAGCGTCGTGCGCGGTTGCATCTGATGCAAACTCGCGCGGTCTGGAGGAAGAGCCCAGAGGCGGTCGTGAGCGCCCGAGCGCTAACTTGGGCGCTAACTTGGGAGCCTCCTGGGCGACGCGCTGAGATGTCGCAGCGCGAGGGCGCGTTGGTGAGCGCGTGGGCGCTGGAGCTGGAACCGCGCGTGGGCGCGTGTCACGCGTCTCCCCAGACGGACGAGACGAGTCCATAGGAACCTGTGGGCGCCTGTGCGCCAGCTTAGGCACCTCCTGGGCCACGCACGACGATGCAGGAACTGGAGGGCGCGCGTGAGCGCAGGTGGCCGCTGGGGCACCGGTGGACGCGTATGCGCAGGTGAGCACTGGAGCACCGCATCAGGAACTGCTGGTGGGCGCGATGGCGCAGGTGGCCTCTGGGGCACCGGTGGGCGCGTATGCGCAGGTGAGCACAGTAGCGCCCTATCAGGAACTGCTGGTGGGCGCGACGGCGCAGGTGGCCTCTGGGGCACCGGTGGGCGCGATGGCGCAGGTGGCCTCTGGGGCACCGGTGGGCGCGTATGCGCAGGTGAGCGCTGGAGCGCCGTGTCAGGAACTGGGCGCGTATGCGCAGGTGAGCGCTGGAGCGCCGTGTCAGGAATTGGGCGCGTATGCGCAGGTGAGCGCTGGAGCGCCGTGTCAGGAACTGGGCGCGTATGCGCAGGTGAGCGCTGGAGCGCCGTGTCAGGAATTGGGCGCGTATGCGCAGGTGAGCGCTGGAGCGCCGTGTCAGGAACTGGGCGCGTATGCGCAGGTGAGCGCTACCTCAGAAACTGCTGGAGGGCGCCGGGGTGCCGAAGGGCGTGGGCGCACAGGGGGATCCTGACGCGTAACAGGAACGGAGGCGCGAACGCCTGAGGGTGAGCGCCGAGGCGCTAAGTCAGGAACAGCAGCATCATCAGCAGGCGAGCGCTCAGGCGGTGCCTGGCGCTTGAGGGCAAGAGGCGCAGTTTTGCGCTCAAGACCCTGCAGCCCCGAAGGGCCCAGAGACTGCGCAGTGGCAGTATCAGGTGGCGCGTCACGCGCATCACGAACTCTTGAAGTGGATGGTCTGGGCGACAGGTCACGATGTCCCGAAGGACGACCATCCTCGGAAGGGGATCGCGAACGATCCCCGGAGAGGTCTAGGTTGGTAGCTGGCAGGACAGGAGAACGGCGAGTTGTCTCCTCCGCAGAGGATTGTGGCGACGACGAGCCGAAGAGGCGCCTCTTAACCCCCTTGTAAGGGAAAGGAAGGCCTCTACGGCGAGGGGGAGGATGAGCCTTCCGCCTTATACGCCCACGAGGGGCCGGGGAATCAGCAAGCTGACCATCGATAGGCCTCCGAAAAGGAGTCTCTGTGAGCGAACTCCCCCAAGGGGGAGAATCGCCGGCAGGAGAGACCGTGGGACTTAGATCCTCCCTCGAAGGATGTTCGGAGGGAGAGTCTAAGCCTTCAGCTACCTCAGCCACAGGAACGTGAGTTTGGCTAGACCCACGGGATGTCTCCATCACAACAACGTCAACCACAGACAGAGGATCTATTTCCGCTGTAGTTGGCGATTGTTTGACGGCTGCACCCAGTTTGATCATGTCAAACAGGGCTTCCTTGGAGGGCAAACCCTGAAGCCCCAAGCTGCAACAAATCATCGTTAGAAACAAAACCTGCCTCGCTACAGGAGGCAACTACCTCTCCCGCACCCCGGGATCGGTCAAAAGCACAGCGGTCTACGCTACCACTCGCCAGCCTCTCGGAAGAGGCCGCTCGAGGGGGAGCTTCGGAGGAGGAAAGGGCAACGGAAGAAGTAGTCCTGGAATTTTCTCTCTTCAGAGAAGCCTATGAAGGAGAAAGATCCCTTTTGGCCTTCTTCTTACGGCGCCGGGCAAACCTCTCCCACATACGTTACCACTATCACACCGTTGGCCCCTACAGTGAGGACACAAGGTGTGGGGATCCGTGTCGACCGTCGACATAAGGGCCATACAAGGGCGGCCAGGAAGTCCAGGGCAAGTACGCATAACGGCAGAGGGCAACTTCAGTCACACTGCGAAAAGAAAAAGCAAAAAAAAGACAGATTAATTATGGCAGTCAAAGCGAGGGAGAGCACAGACAGGTCTGTTCTCTACCCGAGCCAAAAGTAAAGGGAGCCTTTCACCGGTGTGTGTGAGGAGGGGGGTGTAGCTAGCTACCCCTCCCTAACTAGCAGCGGGGTAGGAAACCCTCGTTAAAACTTTTATGGCTTGTCATTCAGCTACGTCGAAGTAATTACCCCATGTAAATAACGTGGTTTGTATTTCAGTTACGGAACAACTATTATTTACAGATACTTGTGGTGTTTGGCCTTCTGATGAGAAACAAAGACCCTACACTGGAACATTTTAAAACAATCCCATAACCAATAGGAAGTCCTTATAGTTTCTAGCCAAATTATACTCACTATTCCAACTTAATCAGGCCTCTTGTATTCACTTCCGAAGTTAGATTAATCAGTGGAAATTTAGAACTTTAAACTTGCAGTGAATGTTTTTATGTTGAACAAGCTGTTTCCAATATAGCACCGGTAGTTCTATAAGGAGAAAAAAGGTTGCTCTACCTTTCTGCATCTACTGTCGTGGTTGTCTGATGGAAAGGGCTTTGCTGCTGTTGTATCTATCAGCATTCCCAGATATTCCATCCTTTCTCTTTGGTTACAGCTCATTTTTCTTTTACCTACACATACTGAATAGTCTGGCCTATTTTTTCCACATTTTTCTTTGTCCTCATACACCGGACAACACTGACATTACCCAGCAATTCTTCTTCGTTCAAAGGGTTAACTACTTCACTATAATTGTTTAGAGGCTACTTTCCTCTTGGCAAGAGGTAGAAGAGAAGTCTGCTTCATGATTGCCAGACTAGGATTCAAGTAACGTTCAAACACATTAGTCCCTTTGGTGTTTGTAACCTCCCCATCCTTGTGAGCTAAGGGTGGGAGGTTTGGGAGAGCCTATTAAGTTTACCTACCGAGTCATCAGCAGCCATTACCTAGTCCTGGTCCTAGTTTGGGCAGAGAGGGGGTTGGGCACTGATCATTTGTATATATGGTGAGTCTTAAGGGCGTTGTCCTGCTTTTTATGGTAATGTCACTGTCCCTTGCCTCTGCTATTCAAGAGTGGCCTTTAAACCTTTAAACCAGTCAGTAAGTACCAGCACATTAAAATTGGTGCTACTATAGTGCAATTCCTACCATCAGAATTCTACTCTAGTGTGATTCCTACAATATTTTTCTGGTATGAGGTGATTCCTTTCAAAGGAGGATAGATACGACATACTTCTTGACACTATTTTATTCTATTCTATAAAACCTGCTGAAAAATCCATAAAATGCACTTTAAACAATCAGAATTAACTTTGGATGTCAATACTGCCAATTTGAAGTCCTAATTTAGTAACAAAATTTAACTAACAAAAACTTGTTTAATGTCTCTTAAGATTACTACGAAGTGGTCTTGATCTCCTTTCAAAACACGCCAGCAGTGTTCATCCAAGTGCCCCTGGAGTACCTAACCTAACATTATTTGGTTGTTTGCTATTTTGGGCTCAAGCCATGTCGTCCTGATGGAAGTTCCTAAAGGGTAGCTTCCTTGGGTATATTATAACTACGGCGATATTCCCAGAGAATTTACCTTAAGGTACCCAGAATTCTAACTCCTGGAGCGAAAATTCCTAATAAAAGAACCAGGGATATCGCGAAATATGATATTTTAATTATAAAATAAATTTTTGAATATACTTACCCGGTGAATATATAGCTGCAACTCTGTTGCTCGACAGACAAAAAACTGTACAAAAAAAAACTCGCCAGCGATCGCTACACAGGTTGCGGGTGTGCCCATCAGCGCCAACTGTCGGCCAGATACCAAACTCGATGTAAACAAAGACTCAATTTTCTTCTCGTCCCATTGCGTCTCTATTGGGGAGGAAGGGAGGGTCATTTAATTTATATATTCACCGGGTAAGTATATTCAAAAATTTATTTTATAATTAAAATATCATTTTTAAATATTTAACTTAGCCGGTGAATATATAACTGATTCAAACCCAGGGTGGTGGGTAGAGACCAGTTAAATATGTTTACATCTTATGAGCTAAGAGTTTTTATTTCATTTTATAAGTTATCAAAATAACAAAAACAAAATAAATAGGTACCTGGTAAGGAAGTCGACTTAGACGATTACTCTGCCTTATAAGTACGTCTTCCTTACGGAGCCTCGCGATCCTCTTAGGATGCTGACAGACCCCTAGGAGCTGGAGTATCAAGGGCTGCAACCCATACAACAGGACCTCATCAAACCCCTAATCTGAGCGCTCTCAAGAAATGACTTTGACCACCCGCCAAATCAACCAGGATGCGAAAGGCTTCTTAGCCTGCCGGACAACCCATAAAAACAAAATTAAAAACATTTCAAGAGACAGATTAAAAGGATATGGAATTAGGGAATTGTAGTGGTTGAGCCCTCACCCACTACTGCACTCGCTGCTACGAATGGTCCCAGTGTGTAGCAGTTCTCGTAAAGAGACTGGACATCTTTCAAGTAAAAAGACGCGAACACTGACTTGCTTCTCCAATAGGTTGCGTCCATTATACTTCGCAGAGATCTATTTTGCTTAAAGGCCACGGAAGTTGCTACAGCTCTAACTTCGTGCGTCTTCACCTTAAGCAAAGTTCGGTCTTCCTCACTCAGATGTGAATGAGCTTCTCGTATTAACAATCTGATAAAGTATGATAAAGCATTCTTTGACATAGGCAAAGATGGTTTCTTAACTGAACACCATAAAGCTTAAGATTGGCCTCGTAAAGGTTTGGTACGCTTTAAATAGAACTTAAGAGCTCTAACAGGGCATAAGACTCTTTCTAGTTCATTGCCTACGATCTCCGATAAGCTGGGAATATCGAAAGATTTAGGCCAAGGCCGAGAAGGCAGCTCATTTTTGGCTAGAAAACCAAGTTGCAGCGAACAAGTGGCTTTTTCCGACGAAAATCCGATGTTCTTGCTGAAGGCATGAATCTCACAGACTCTTTTAGCTGAGGCTAAGCATACCAGGAAAAGAGTCTTAAGAGTGAGATCTTTCAGGGAGGCTGATTGTAACGGCTCAAACCTGTCTGACATGAGGAATCTTAGTACCACGTCTAAATTTTCCATCCAGGGGTAGCCAAACGACGCTCCTTGGTGGTCTCAAAAGACTTAAGGAGGTCTTGCAGATCTTTATTGTTGGAAAGATCTAAGCCTCTATGCCGGAAGACCGATGCCAACATGCTTCTGTAGCCCTTGATAGTGGGAGCTGAAAGGGATCGTCCTTTTCTCAGGTATAAGAGAAAATCAGCTATTTGAGCTACAGAGGTACTGGTCGAGGATACAGAAACTGACTTGCACCAGTCTCGGAAGACTTCCCACTTCGATTGGTAGACTCTAATGGTAGACGCTCTCCTTGCTCTAGCAATCGCACTGGCTGCCTCCTTCGAAAAGCCTCTAGCTCTCGAGAGTCTTTCGATAGTCTGAAGGCAGTCAGACGAAGAGCGTGGAGGCTTTGGTGTACCTTCTTTACGTGTGGCTGACGTAGAAGGTCTACCCTTAGAGGAAGACTTCTGGGAACGTCTACTAGCCATCGAAGTACCTCGGTGAACCATTCTCTCGCGGGCCAGAGAGGAGCAACTAACGTCAACCTTGTCCCTTCGTGAGAGGCGAACTTCTGTAGTACCTTGTTGACAATCTTGAACGGTGGGAATGCGTAGAGATCCAGATGTGACCAATCTAGGAGGAAGGCATCTATATGTATTGCTGCTGGGTCCGGGACTGGGGAGCAATAGATTGGAAGCCTCTTGGTCAGCGAGGTTGCAAAGAGATCTATGGTTGGTTGGCCCCAAGTGGCCCAAAGTCTCTTGCACACATCCTTGTGGAGGGTCCATTCTGTTGGAATTACTTGCCCTTTCCGACTGAGACAATCTGCTATGACATTCAAGTTGCCTTGGATGAACCTCGTTACTAGGGAGATGTCTTGACCTTTTGACCAGGTGAGCAGGTCCCTTGCGATCTCGTACAACGTCAGTGAGTGGGTACCTCCTTGTTTGGAGATGTACGCCAAGGCCGTGGTGTTGTCTGAGTTTACTTCCACCACTTTGCCTCGAAGGAGATACTCGAAGCTTTTCAAGGCCAGATGTACTGCCAACAGCTCCTTGCAGTTGATATGCATGCTCCTTTGACTCGAGTTCCATAGACCTGAGCATTCCCGACCGTCCAGTGTCGCGCCCCAGCCCAAGTCCGATGCGTCCGAGAAGAGAACGTGGTTGGGAGTCTGAACAGCCAGGGGAAGACCCTCTCTTAGGTTGATATTGTCCTTCAACCAAGTCAGACAAGACTTTATCTTTTCGGAAATCGGGATTGAGACCGCTTCTAGCGTCTTGTCCTTTTTCCAGTGAAAAGCTAGATGGTATTGAAGAGGACGGAGGTGTAGTCTTCCTAGTGACACAAATTGTTCCAGGGATGACAGCGTCCCTACCAGACTCATCCACAGCCTGACTGAGCAGCGTTCCTTCTTCAGCATCTTCTGGATGAATAACAGGGCTTGATCTATTCTGGGGGCCGACGGAAAAGCCCGAAAAGCTAGACTGTGAATCTCCATCCCTAAATACAGAATACAGTAGTTTGGGATGGGACCAGCTGCGACTTTTCCAAATTGACTAGGAGTCCCAATTCCTTGGTCAGATCTAGAGTCCACTTGAGATCCTTCAGACAGCGACGACTGGAAGAGGCTCTGAGAAGCCAGTCGTCCAAATAAAGGGCGGCTCGGATGTCCGATAAGTGGAGGAATTTGGCCACATTCCTCATCAGCCTCGTAAACACGAGAGGAGCTGTGCTTAGGCCAAAGCACAGGGCCCGAAACTGGTAGACCACATTTTCGAAGACGAATCTCAGAAAATGTTGGGAGTCTGAGTGAATGGGGACGTGGAAGTAGGCGTCCCTTAGGTCTAGCGAGACCATCCAGTCTTCCCTTCTGACCGCTGCTAAGACTGACTTTGTGGTCTCCATGGAGAACTTCGTCTTTGTGACAAAGACATTCAGAGCACTGACGTCTAGCACCGGTCTCCACCCTCCTGTCTTCTTTGCAACTAGGAAGAGACGGTTGTAAAATCCCGGTGATTGAAGGTCCGAGACTTTGACCACCGCTCCCTTCTCTAGCAAAAGAGACACTTCCAGTTTCAGGGCTTGTCTCTTTTCTTCCTCTCTGTACCTGGGAGAGAGATCGATGGGAGACGTTGCTAGAGGGGGTTTGCGTACAAAAGGGATTTTGTACCCCTCCCTGAGTAACTTGACAGATTGTGAATCTGCGCCTCTCTTCTCCCAGGCTTGCCAGAAGTTCTTGAGTCTGGCTCCCACTGCTGTCTGAAGTTGCGGGCAGTCAGACTCTGCCCTTGGAGGACTTGGATCCTTTCCTCTTCCCTCGTTTCCCTTCGGCACGAGCACCTCCTCTGCTGGAGGCTCTGCCACGAAAGGCCGGAATAAAGCGAGACGCTGGAGTGTCTATCCTCGGTCTAGCGGATAACGAAGGCAAAGGGGGAGCTTTAAGAGCTGAAGACGCAACAAGATCGTGGGTGTCCTTCTGAACTAACGAAGCAGCAATTTCCTTTACCAAGCCTTCAGGGAACAGGCACTTGGAAAGGGGAGCAAAGAGAAGTTCAGATCTCTGGCATGGTGTAACTCCAGCAGATAGGAACGAACAGAGAGACACTCGCTTTTTCAGGACTCCGGACGTGAATGAGGCCGCAAGCTCATTGGACCCATCACGGACGGCCTTGTCCATGCCGGACATGATGAGCAAAGAAATATCCTTCTCTGTCGAAGAGATTTTCCTGCTCAGGGCTCCTAAGCACCAGTCTAAAAAGTTAAAGACTTCAAAAGCCCTAAAGATCCCTTTAAGAAGGTGGTCCAGGTCCGATGGTGACCAACAAACCTTCGAGCGTCTCATGGCAAGGCGGCGGGGAGAGTCTACAAGACTTGAGAAGTCGCCCTGGGCAGAGGCAGGAACTCCCAAGCCGAGAACTTCTCCCGTGGCATACCAGACGCTCGATCTAGAAGAGAGTCTAGATGGGGGAAAGGCAAATGCTGTCTTCCCTAAACTCTTCTTGGATTCTAGCCAGTCTCCTAACAGCCGCAAAGCTATCTTTGATGAGCGTGAGAGGACGAGTTTAGTAAAGGCAGTGCGGTAGAAGGCATGCCTAATACAAACTCTGACGGCGGAGAACGAGGAGCCACAGAAATAAATTGGTCAGGAAACAATTCTTTGAATACAGCCATGACTTTTCTAAAGTCCAATGACGGCTGAGTTGCCTTGGGCTCGTCCAGTTCTGACTGTTGATCGTCTTGTTGTTCAGCAACATCCTCATCAGATAGTTCCTCATCCGAAAACTGATGAGGAAACGGCAACGGAGTGGGCAACATCTGGTTCGCTGAGTCCGGTCGCACTGGTGCATGCGTGACGGAGCCGGACGCAACGTCATGGTACTGCTGCACAGTCTGTGAACTGTCACCAACCATGGGAGCGCGAGGACGCACAGCGTCCACCCGAGACTGTTTGGACCGTCTGGGTTGTGCAGTCGAAACCACACCGGGTTGCGGAGGTTGACGCACCGCGTCAAAACAAGTCACCTCTGATGGTTGTTGAACGTCCTGAACGTCAACAACCACCTCCGAGCGTCGCTTAACGTCAACATGCGGCTGGCAACCCACACTGGGTCGCATCGGTGGAGGAACCACCTCAACTGGTAGACGCGAGAAGGTTACCTCAGCGTCAACAGGACGCACAACCATTCGCTTGGAAGGTTGTTGGCCAGAAGGTTCAGCAGCAACCTTCTCCGCATGAAAGTCCTGCATCAAGGACGTAAGCTTGGACTGCATGTCTTGCAGCAAAGCCCATTTAGGGTCTACGGGAGCAGGTGCGGCAACAGACGGGGTTAGCGACTGAAGCGGTACCGCTTTGCCTCTCTTAGGCGGTGGGCAGTCATCAGATGACGGCAACGAGTCCGAACTGACCCAGTGGCTACAGCCGGGACGTTGGACTTGTCCTGAAGGGACCGACTTACGCTTTAAAGGTCGTGAGACCTTGGTCCAAAGTTTCTTACGAGAAACACCTTCAGACGACGAGGTAAAAATGGGCTCTCTCGTCTTACGTAGGTAGGGGCGATCTTGGGGAGATACGCCTGATACCATGGAGGGAACGTCTGTTCGCTGATCAAGGCCTCTCGAATCCATACGTCGTACGACATTGCTTCTCCCCTGGGCTTGGGAGCTTGCAAGAGGTCCCGGACTAGGAGGACGACAGGCACGAACAGACGAACCCTCAAGCGCAACACTGTTCACAACACTTTCACTTGGCACTTTATCACTTCCCGCGGCACTTTGGCACTTTAGCTCCTTAACATCCGCCATGAGTTGATTGCGGTCACTTGCAAGGGACTCAACTCTCTCCCCCAGGGCATGGATAGCACGCATCATGTCAGCCATCGATGGTTCCTGAGTGCTAGGAGGGGGGTTAGGAACAACCACTACAGGGGAAGGAATAGGTTGTGGGGCATGAGGAGAGGAAAAATCTATCGACCTAGAAGAACTTCTCCTAATTCTATCTCTCTCTAGCCTGCGTGTGTACTTTTCAAATTCGATAAAATCGAATTCCGAAAGGCCCACGCATTCCTCACACCGATCTTCCAATTGACAGGTTTTACCCCGACAATTGGAACAAACAGTGTGAGGGTCGAGAGAAGCCTTCGGAAGACGCCTAGAACAGTCCCTAGCATTGCATTTTCTAAACTTGGGAACTTGTGAAAGGTCAGCCATTTTGAATTGGTCAAGGGAAAATTCCAAAAAACGATCTAAGTCATCAACAATGAATCCGTTACAAAAAAGAGTTCAAGGATTTATTTGAAGAAAAACCCTGCACAGCGAAAGCTCAAAACCAGAATATAGTACTTCACCAAAGATGATGGGAAAAACTCCAGGTTTCAACAGCGAGTAAAGTACGTCTTGTCGACACGTCGACAGAGAGAAAATTGAGTCTTTGTTTACATCGAGTTTGGTATCTGGCCGACAGTTGGCGCTGATGGGCACACCCGCAACCTGTGTAGCGATCGCTGGCGGGTTTTTTTTTGTACAGTTTTTTGTCTGTCGAGCAACAGAGTTGCAGCTATATATTCACCGGCTAAGTTAAATATTTAAAAATCAGAGGACGTATTCTTGACACGCCACATAGCAATCTGCACCCCGAACAGAGTTAACACTTCGAAGGGGTCAATTGGCAAGAAAACGAAAATGAGAAAGAAAGGAGAGCCGCTCGCAAGGTATCTCTCCTCTCCCGTTTCGTAAGCGTGCATTGCGCCGCTCACGGCGCCATCTGTATTCCTTTTTGCGTAGCTCAACAACTCGGTGTTTTTTCCCTGTGTTTCTCGCAATTCTTGGATTATTTCAACTTATAATGCTTTCTCCAACTTCTTCTGCTTCTGATAAGTTGAGTATTATTTCTTTTATGTATAAATGTAAGCTCTTGGTAATTTTAAAAGTGATTTGATAGTGATATCGTTGTTACAAGAGCTGTTGCCTACCGGAGGCGTCCTGGACGCTGTCGCTCGCTAGGTATGAGTTATTTACTTAGCCAGAGCGACGTTCCCGGCTGTTTTGCTTTAATAATTTGAGCTGTTTAGCTTTACATAGGATTTCTTTATATGATGCTTTGAGTATTTTTGTTTTGGCGAAGGATTTGCCGATTCTGGCCTAAGCTAGACCTTGTAGCCTAGTCGTTTGGCCCTAGTACTTTCCTGCATGATATTCAGATTTCCGAGTGTTTTAAAATTTTATTGAAGCTTTAGGCAGTTTTATACATTTAAGATTATGTTGATTTCTTCCAAGATAGTATACGAGTGAGTTTCGGTGATTTAGGTAATCGATTCTCTTTGCGCCTAGGCTAGTTGTCTATGGGGCCTTAGTATACTTTCTCACACTCCCTGGTTGCTCTCTTCTCTTCGGAGAAGGTGTGCAATCCCTTTCCCTCTGTTTAAGCCTTGGGCTTAACCCTAATGGTTTATCTGAATTGACTTTAGATACAACTATATTAGGGTGTTTCTGTTCCTTCCTGTTTCCAGTAAGTCTGGCTTCAGGGAGGGGGCAGGACATCAGAGTTCTTAGTCTGAGTCTGTTGATGTCTAGCTTGTGGTTGATATTCCCTCACTAGACTGACAACAGACATAGGAGGCTTAGCCTCCTTAGTTCACTTTCGAAGGTTTCTGTACGAGATGATTCCTTCTTCTTGTGATCTAGCAGACTAGTCCTGTGTTGTTGTTCTCGGTGTGGAGGATGAGATCCTCTTTTCTGTGAATAACAACGCCTTCCTTGCTTTGGTTCCGAGGGAGTTGGCAAGTATTGCTGGCCTCCCTCCTCGGATCTCCCCTAGGCTAAGATGAGTTTTCTTGGCTGCGGGTGATTCATTATTAGAGCAAGGTTAGCAGGACCCTCTTCTCCCTTTCCCCCTCTTTCCTTTGTGATGGCCTAGCCATTGTATTCCTGTCCGTCATTCTAAATCTGTACCTAGCATAGGTTAGGATGTGGGGTTGACTCAGTCCCTTGCCGGCCGGAAAGGGTCTTCTGCTTTGAGTGCTGCCCAGACCTCCCTTGGTCTCTCATCCATGTTTGTCTGTAGAGCCAGATGGCATTGGTCAGGAAGCCTGAAGTTATATTCTCCCCTTCCTTATGTGCACTCTTTCGGGTTGCCAGGTTATGAGGTAGTACAGTCTCCTATCCCGGCATCCATTCTGTTTTTCTTCTAGTGTTGTACTCTAGCCCGGCTGCCGACCTGCGTGGCCGGCAGCTGGGCAGTCGGAGTTCTCTGGTTCTTTTGCTGCCGGTCGGCATTGGTTGTATACCTTTGCCGGCCGGCTATATATCACACCATTGTCTGCTGGCCGCTACGATTGGTGGCCGGCAGCCGGGTGCTATCTTGTGTAGTTGCCAGCCGGCAGTCATTACTGGCCGGCACATGCATTTGAACCAGCATTCTTCCACCTTATAGTTCTTATGTAGTATACTTTGGAACTAGTTAAGGTGTGTGCCGGCCAGCACATTACCTTCTATACTGTAGCCAGTATTTTTCAGTAAAGTATATACTGTAGGGAGAAAACTATAGTATAGTATTTGTTACAACACTAAGTTTTTCTAACACTTTTGTGTTGTCTCGCACAACCCTTTGGTGTAACCTTACAGATAAAGAAAGTGAGTTCTTTCTTGTCTACTATCCAGCATTTTAAAATCAATTTTTGGGTGTGAGCTACACCTGTTTCCTCTGGAAACTATTCATTGGTTGCTCTAGAATAGATTGACCATACGATTTTATTATCTGGAAGGTTGCAGCAATTGACTGTGCGGGAAATACAAGTGTGTGTCTTTCCTTTCTAGTTTAGTTGTGCTAAGCTATGTATATCCAGTGATACGTAGTTCACTTGATACTCATGGAATTTTCTTCTCTTTACAGGAGGACCATCCGAAGTGTGGAAGCGTTTTCTGCAACGTCCGCAGCAAGAACTTCTGCGGACATGATTTGTGTAGGAGGCACGCAGCATGCGCAGTCTCCAAAGGTGATCTCCGGTATTGGGACCCGCAGGTATGTACCGTGTGCACAAACCTGATTACTGAGGCTTTTGATTCCCCTAAGACGGCGGAGTCAAGGGACGCAGCAAGGGAGAAGCTTCGTACCTGGGTAAGGGGCTTTCAGAAGAACACTTCTGGCCCCTATCTTCTAAGTGAGAAGATGAGGGCTTACCTTTTCCCCAGGGTTTCAGCTAATGCAGTGATTCCCCAGCCCCAAGTGGAGATACCAGTGGTTCAGATCCCTGTGGATTCTGAAGTCACGGACGCCCTGCAGGACATCCAATTGGACGATAGGATGTCGGAGGTGTCCGAGCGTCTGGAAGATGACCTTCTGGCAGAGGACGAGGATGAAAAGCAGGCTCCAGACAATGAAGAAAAAGAGGTCGACGAGGTGTCGGCTACTCCGGTTCAGGCCACTGAACCTATTCCCTCAACATCGTCCTCTCTTCCAGATGAGCTGGGAAAGACCCTTTCCTCCATCGTTGGAATGATCCAACAGATGCAGAGGGAGAATAATGAGAAGGCAGCTGCAATGGAGCTGGAGATGCGGAGACTTGCAGCATCACGTGGGCCCCAGAAGAAGCTCAGCGTGAAAGACCTTCCCTTGTGCTCAGATGTTAACCCTTGGAAGTATGCTGAGCACATGCCTATGACGACGGGAAAAATCGTCATTTCGTAGAAGTTGGGCTCAGTCCCCCTTGAGGAGGTGGAATTCTGGCCCAGCAAGGATTCGAATCCGGACTGTTATGTCCGTCTAAGGAAGGAACCAGCCTCAAAGGAAGAAACAGAGCCGAAGGAGGTCATAGTTTTGGACCACGCTAAGGCTCAAGCTTTATTGTCAAGCTCGATGAAAGAGAGGGGCTTCTCAAACTCGAAGGTACCTGCTTTGAGTAAGAAGCACCCTTCCTTTGTGTCCTCTCCTTCTAGAGCCTTCCCCTTTATGCAGAAAGGGTTTACGGCTGTGCTGAAAGAAGTCGAGGCAGGTAAGCCATGCCCCTCCTTGGAGGAGTGTAAACCTCTGTCTTTGGCCCTACCCATGGACCACAAGGACTGGAAGGTCTTCCATCTTACCTTCTCAGTCGGGAAGTTGGAGGCTGATATTGCCGGAAGTCAGTTCGGTGAGAACCTCCCCAAGCTGTCTGACTCTCTTTTGCGAAGGGAACTTGAGACAAAAGAAAGACTTGCTGCCTCAATGTCTCATCAAACAACTCTGGAGACAATGGCAAGTGACCCCAAGGTCCATGAGATGTTCATGGTAGTGGCTAAGACACACCTAGTCACAGTGACGAAGGACCTTTATAGCTTCGTCAAAGCTAGGAGGGCTTGTAGGGAGTTCGTGTTCGCCTCGGCTGTGGTGAGGCACGAGCCACGGAAGCTAATCTCCTCCAACATTTGGGGCCCTAGCGAAGCGGTCAAGGAGGTTGTAGATAAGGCCGCCACGGAGAATAGAAACCTTCTCCAGAAGTGGGGCCTATCCCTAAAGAGAAAGTCTTCCCCGGATGAGGGTCCCCAACCAAAGAGGAAGACTAAGAAGACTAGGCTACCCTCTCGGCCAGCCAAGCCATTCGGACAGCAGAAGCGACAACAATTTCCTATGCCTACAGCGCCCCAGATGGTGGCACAAACCCCGACCACGTATCAGTGGGTACCACAAGCCATGTCGACGCAGTCTCCGGCATTTAACTCAGCGTTCGAAGGGCAGTCAACTACCTTTCGAGCGAAGCCTAGAGGAGCAGCCAGAGGTTCCTCTAGACGCCCCTCAAGGGGGAGGGGATTCAGGGGTGGTCGCGGTCAAGGAGGCAAGGCCTCAGGGCAACAGCAGTCAAAGGGAGATGATACCGGTAGGAGGGAGACTTCAGAATTTTCGGGATCGGTGGACCTTCGATCCCTGGGCCCACAGCCTACTGAAGAATGGACTGGGTTGAAGCTGGTACAGCACTCCACCCCCGTGCCCTCGATTTTTCCAACACTCCACCCCCGTTCTGGAGGAGTACATTCAAGAACTGTTGGAGAAAAGGGTAATCCGAAGGGTAAAGTTCATCAAATTCCAAGGGAGGCTGTTTTGTGTTCCCAAGAAGGACTCAGAAAAACTCAGAGTCATTCTGGACTTGTCGCCACTCAACAAGTTCATTGCGAACTGCAAGTTCAAGATGCTAACACTGCAACACATAAGGACCTTACTGCCCAAGAGGGCAAGATTTGTCAGACGCCTATTGGCACGTTCCAATCAATCGTCAACTCTCCCCCTACCTAGGGTTCAAGCTACATCGAAGACTCTATGCCTTCAGAGCCATACCATTCGGGCTAAACATAGCCCCAAGGATCTTCACAAAGCTTGCGAGCGTAGCTCTCAAACAATTACGCCTAAAGGGAATCCAGGTGGTAGCCTACCTGGACGACTGGCTAGTATGGGCAGCATCCAAGACAGAATGTTTGCAAGCTTCCCTACAGGTGATCCAGTTCCTAGAGTATCTAGGCTTCAAGATCAACAGAAAAAAGTCTCGACTTTCTCCATCTCAAAAGTTCCAGTGGTTGGGAATCCACTGGGACCTAGTGTCACACCAACTCTCCATCCCGGCGAAGAAGAGGAAGGAGATAGCTGGTTCTGTCAAGAGACTTCTGGATTCCGAAAGGATATCAAGACGCGAACAGGAGAGAGTGCTGGGTTCTCTCCAGTTTGCCTCAGTAACAGACCCGGTGCTAAGAGCACAGCTAAACGATGCAACCGGAGTTTGGAGAAGTTATGCATCAAACGTGCGAAGAGATCTGATAAGACCAGTTCCGCTTCGTCTACGTACGCTTTTCAGGCCTTGGTCCCAAGTCAGGCAACTAAAGAAGTCGGTACTTCTTCAGCCACCTCCCCTCTCATTGACTATTCACACAGACGCCTCAAAGGAGGGGTGGGGAGGTCATTCTCATCGGAAGAAGGCCCAAGGGACTTGGTCGAATCTATTCAAGACATTTCATATAAACTTTCTGGAAGCTATGGCAGTACTCCTTACCTTGAAGAAAGTCTCCCCTCGTCGCTCGATCCACATAAGGTTGGTGCTGGACAGCGAGGTGATTGTGAGATGCTTGAATCGACAAGGATCGAGGTCACCACCACTCAACCAGGTGATGTTGGCCATCTTTCGACTGGCGGAAAAGAAGATGTGGTACCTGTAGGCAGTTCACCTTCAAGGAGTCCGCAATGTGACAGCGGACGCTCTATCCAGGTTCACACCGATAGAGTCGGAATGGTCCCTAGACGCAGGATCATTCTCCTTCATCTTGAGTCAAGTCCCAGAACTGCAGATAGACCTCTTTGCGACGAAAGACAACAAGATGTTACCCCTTTACGTGTCCCCGTACGAGGATCCCTTGGCGGAAGCAGTGGACGCGATGTCCCTCGACTGGAACAGATGGTACAGGATTTGCCTGTTCCCTCCTCACAACCTTCAGTTAAAGGTCCTCAACAAACTGAGATCTTTCAAGGAAGTAGCGGCAATAGTGGCTCACAAGTGGCCGAACAGCGTGTGGTTCCCTCTGGCATTGGAACTACGGCTGAAGTGTCTACCGTTACCAGATCCAGTTCTGATCCAGCGAGTTCAGAAGTCGACTGTCTGCGCTTCATCACAGAAAACCCGGAACCTGCAGCTCATGATTTTCTCTCCCTAGCGGTGAAAAAACGTTTCAGGATTTCGAAAGACAGTATAGACTTCCTAGAGGAATATAAGTGCAAATCTACTAGAAGGCAATATGAGTCATCTTGGAGGAAATGGGTGGCCTTTGTCAAGGCGAAGAATCCGCAAAAGATCTCGACGGACTTCTGCTTATCTTTCTTCATCCACCTCCATGGCCAACACAATATCAACGTGTAAATCTGCTTTGACAAGACCCATTTTATATGCCTTCCAGGTCGACCTCGCTAACGATAATTTTAATAAAATTCCGAAAGCCTGTGCTAGGCTCAGACCATCAGCACTTCCATAGCCCATTTTATGGTCTTTAGATAAAGTTCTTCAATTCGCTTCGCTGTTGAACAATGAGGAGTATGCTTTAAAGGATTTGACCCAAAAAGTTATTTTCCTATTTGCACTTGCGTCGGGGGCCAGGGTTAGTGAAATTGTAGCCCTCTCGAGAGAGGAGGGTCGTGTTCTGTTCTTGGATGGGGGAGAACTGAACCTGTTTCCGGATCCTACGTTTCTCGCCAAGAACGAGTTACCCACCAACAGGTGGGGTCCCTGGAGAATCTGACCTCTGAAAGAAGATGCATCTCTATGTCCAGTGGAATGCCTAAAGGTCTATCTTCGTAGAACTTCAGACTTCAGGGGTGGTCAACTATTCAGGGGAGAAACATCAGGCTCAAATTTATCACTGAAACAACTTAGGGCGAAAATCACCTATTTTATTCGCAGAGCGGATCCAGACAGTACACCCGCAGGTCACGATCCGAGGAAAGTTGCCTCATCCTTAAATTTCTTTAATTGTATGGATTTTGAACATCTTCATTCATACACTGGCTGGAAGTCTTCCAGAGTGTTCTTTCGTCACTATGCGAAGCAAGTGGAGCAACTAAAGAGGTCTGTGGTAGCAGTGGGTTGTGTTGTTAACCCTGATGTTTAACTCTGCGAGGAACAGTGGATTTAATTGGGACGATTAATTCCAGGGTGAGTGTGTAGTTACGAACTATTCTACAAACTAAGTGTTAGGGCACTGGGTTGCCCACATTGACTGTTCCACTTTCAAAGGTGAACCTAGCATAAGTGCAGACATGTGTGCCGAGCGTTTCCAACGCTAATGTAACTGATTAGTAATACAGACTTTTATAATTTTGATACCTCGGTATGTTAAAAGTGGCGCTAATGTTTTTCTTTCAGATAAACAAGTTTCTGTTTACTATCATGCTTATGCTTATTTGTTGGTTATCCTCCTCTTATATATATATATAATGGTTGTTTAACCTCTTTTATTTATTGTTTGTCAATAAACTAGGTCTTGGGAACCTTGCGTCTCCTTCACCTGTGTCAATTTATTTGATATAATTTTGCATTACGTTCTATGTATATTTATCTGGGATAATTCTAATAGATTGTTCCTTTATGCAAGCATTCTTTGCATTGGTTTATGCTTTCCCCTGGCGGGAGGACTCCATGCCCTGAGGGGACGGTGGCGGATATGCAAGTTTTCCGCCTACTCGGATATAAACCTTTGTCCAATCCAGTATTGAACGGAGAACTGGTCGATATTTCATATTGAATCAGTGGTTCTTTACAACCTATGCTTTACATGATATAGGGTGAGACCACTATATTGGCTTGTCTGTTATTCATACATAGGTATATGTACTCTTCGAGACTTTTCCAGAGTCTAGTAGGACTCTTCCCTGTAGGGGGCAGGAAGCACTAACATGGTCTATGGTTAGTTGAAAAGATGTATGATGGTAACATCTTAGGTCTCTAGGTCTAGTTGGCCGGGAAATACCTTCGGGGAGTACGGCACGTTTTGAGATTCCACAGATACAGTAATGCTCTGGTATACTTCCATCAGGACGACATGGCTTGAGCCCAAAAAACGGATTTTGAGCGAAGAGAAAAATCTATTTTTGGGTGAGATGGCCATGTCGTCCTGATGGACCCGCCCTTCCCTTTCTTTTAAAGGGCTGTAGGTCCCCTCCCTACATACAGTATCTGTAGCACCTCGTGTATCACTACAAGGAATACAGATGGCGCCGTGAGCGGCGCAATGCACGCTTACGAAACGGGAGAGGAGAGATACCTTGCGAGCGGCTCTCCTTTCTTTCTCGTTTTCGTTTTCTTGCCAATTGACCCCTTCGAAGTGTTAACTCTGTTCGGGGTGCAGATTACTATGTGGCGTGTCAAGAATACGTCCTCTGATATTTCGCGATATCCCTGGTTCTTTTATTAGGGATATTCGCTCCAGGAGTTAGAATTCTGGGTACCTTAAGGTAAATTCTCTGGGAATATCGCCGTAGTTATAATATACCCAAGGAAGCTACCCTTTAGGAACTTCCATCAGGACGACATGGCCCTCTCACCCAAAAATAGATTTTTCGCTTCGCTCAAAATCCGTTCTTTAGGTGGTATGGTAGGAATCACCCCATGGTAGAATTGAATCCCCATATTGAGGTAGGAACAGAAAGTGAGGGTAGGAAGCACGCTATAGTAGCACCTTAATACCCCCAACGCTATTTGGAACTTTCCAGCCCTTAACCCCCAGGCGTTTTCTTTTTCAAGCACGTTTTACAATGTATTTATTTTAAATTGTGCTAACAGCCTTAATTTTCATCATAGAGAGGTGAGGTTGGTCTCATTCTTTTGGAAAATGCATGAAGTTTCTCATAAATTTATCAAAAATATGCATAAAATGTAAATAGCATTTTTTGCAAGGACGTACGGGTACGTCCATGGGGATAAAGGGATGAGTTTTGTGAAACGTACCAGTACGTCCATTGGGGATAAAAGGGTTAAAATCTTTAACAGCAGAACCAGTTACACTGAAATTAAACTCCTTTTAAAGGACAAGGGTTTGTATACAGGTAGAAACAAAAAGCAACTCGAACTTACTTCGTCAGGAGAAACTTCACTGTCTTTGCCAAAACAGGCAACGGTCGTACATCTGATGGCTTAATTTCATGGCCTGCTGCGGATCTTGAAAATTCCTTGACCATAAACCTTGGATTGCCATAATTCATTTTTTCTCCATTGGCATTCACAGCTTTTTCTAATGTATGCAGTAGGCCCTCTGTCTGCCGTCTGGTGAAAAGGAAAAAGTTTTAAAATGATAAAAATCTAAGACCCTGAGATAAACAGTTTAGTGTACAATAAAAGAAAAAAATTAAAATTTATCATAACAATAATTAGCTTACAGTCATCATACTTTAATCATCTAAGCAATTATGTCCCCAATCTCTTAATACAATTCCTACCCAATACTCTCTTTTTCTGATCTCCCCTGTGATAGCCTGTAGCCCCAATAGGTGGTGTCACAAGGCAAAAACACCACAGGCCTAATACTGCCAAGAATGTCATATAATCAGTTGTCCTAAATCTGTACATATCTTAAATAAATCTCTTGATATCATTAAAACGAATTGAAAATAGATGACAAGATAACTATTGACATGATAAATTTCATCAACGAAATTCTGTTTATAACAAAGAACCTTACAATGTAGTCATCATAGCTACTACCATACTCCTTTGAAGGTGCATATGTAATGGAGAGAGAAAAAATGTGGCTAAATTTGCAAATGGATTCAAACTTAAACCAAATTGATACAATCTCAATTTATAAACATCATAAACCCTTCCATGTAGGCCATTATTATGGATTGTTTAGTCCTTCCTTTGCTTTAACTTTAAGATAAAACACTTTCCTTTAGTATTGTAGCAAAACGTCCTATCAAGCCATCATGTAGCTTTTATTAGCAATATGGAAAAAAAACTGTATGATAACCATGAAAAAATACAGTAGGTATCCCATGCATTACTAATGGTGTAGAGCTCAAACATCTTGAGCACTAAACAAAATTTATTAGATAACATTTTGTAAAATTGATTAGGTACTTCACTGGGCTGTAGCTACACCATTGGTAAGGTTAGGTTATTAATCACTATATGCATAGGTTGATCACTATTGCTTGGTCCAGAAACTGAGTCAAGGAATACATAATGTATTTCAACTCCTAAGCCATTATTCTAACTCACATTTCAATTGCATTTAGCAACCTAAATTCCAGTAACTAAAGGCACTGCAAGAGAAGAATCTTATAAGCCGTATATATAGCATAAAGTTACATCCCTAAATTCCTTATATTATTTTATTGTTTGGTCCTTGCATAATCTTATCAGTCAAAGTAATTGGTCATTATGACTACTCAAAATCCAGTTGGCCTGACACCATCTCAATTACTGAGAGTGGAAGATACTTCAGAAGTCAAAGCTTGTGTGATTGCATCAAACTGTGTTCTGCTGGACACATGCTACAATGCTAGTAATGCAACCCAAATTCAAAATGGGCCATAAGACATAACCAGAGAGCAGTTTTGTGGATTTCAGAATGTCCCAACCAGGGAAGATCACAATTTTCCCCACCAGCAAACAGCCCAAAGCCTTTTGGGCACCACCTGATACCGTTTCCTCCAAACAGCTCAAGAAGTCCAAAATAAGATCAAGATCTGGGAAACCCATAACCTTATCCACAATAAAAACAAATAAAACTTCTACCAGACTATGTAAAAGGCAGAATTTCTACCAAATTATCAAGTACATAAAAGAATAGCAACATTGTTAATTCATAAATATACACTTGAGTTTAACTACTGTCTAATAAAACTAGACATATCATTCTAAACCAGCATCCAGAGAAAACAGGGATAATAAAACTACACTACTAACTAGAGGGGCACTAAGTAGAGTGCAGACCTCTGCCACGGCAGCTCATTTTCAACCTTTTGCTCGACCATGACCATGACCTTCCAAAACTTAATCATTTCCAGCTTTTGACATATTTTCATTACTCTATGATTAAAATTATGGCTAGGAAGCTGTTCACAAACTAACAAGGGGTAAAACATAACCTCTATCCAACTTCGTTGGCAGAGGTAATTACTGCTTATAAAGGTAGAATATGATTATTTCAATCAAAAAGACAAAAAATAGTATAGTTACTGTATTGTCATTAGCCACTAGATTGACTAAAAGCTATACCAAAGGCCCAAGCTTATTTTAAGAAAAGAAAACTGGAAATAGTTTCCTTTTTTGGGTAAACAGTCTATTGAATTTCTTATTCTTGATCTTGCTATTAATCTCTGGCACTGTCATTCACTTAGTTCTTTAAGCATGTTGCATAGGATTTTTCATAATTCTGACCACACTGTACAATATATGCATCTCCTATCAATTGGTCTTCCTGGACTTCCTTGTCCATAAAGGGGAAAAGAAGGAAGGAACCCTTCCAGTGCATGAAGGGATGGAGGTGAGGAGGAAGAGGAGAAGGAACTCGAAGTTCTCCTTCTACTGCTGATTCCGAGCCAATGTCAACGAAACTCCAACAAGGAAAGGTATCCCAGGAAATTCACAAAAAGAGAGCACCCCCAGGAGCTACAACTCTAGCAACATTGCATAAATAGGACATTGCTAACAAGATGGGAAGTGCCCCTCCACTTCAACTTGATAGCTTCAGACACTCCTTCCATGTGCGAGGGAATAAACATCAATTGGAATGATGTCAAAAGCCCCTTGTAGAAAATGAACTGCCAACAATATCTATAAGGAAAATCAAAAATTTTAAGTAATTTTTATTTTTCCTAACATACTTACCGAGAACTACTTTCTTAGGAGTTACAGTACCTGTAATCTCCTCTCTACCGACCAGAGTTTTGTGTAGGATACCCTAAAACCCGTTTTCTATGGAGGGCTATCTCGGGCGTAAGAGAACGTGCCCCGAGGGTAGCTTTGCGCTAGGTCGAGGTCCGCTTAGGTCGTTAGCGTCAGTAAGTTCTTCGGATGTTGCACAATACTCGCAAGGGCAGAGAGGCACTCGGGGAAGGAAGGGAGGGCCATTACCCGAAAGTAGTTCTCGGTAAGTATGTTAGGAAAAATAAAAATTACTTAAAATTTTTTATTTGTTCCAACACGAATACTTACCTCGAACTACTTTCTTAGGAGACTTACACTTTAGGAGGCGGGAGTGCCTTTCTGACCTTCAGACCCAGTAAGCGGAAGCCAAGAAGCCTAGGTATAAACGAAACATACTAGGAAAACGGACGATAGGGTAACTACACAAAGAGCTCACGTTAGTGTCTAAGTACTCACCCTTTGAAAAACTTCTTCTGATGTTGAATCCAGTAACGTAGTTGCGGAGAACGTGTTATCCAATGGTTACAAGAGGGCTATCTCCGATAAGGATAGGGAAAAACTGGGAATAGGATGAAAGGGAACGAACCTGTGTCTCCCGGTTTGCTATCCACGATTGAGCCTGGGGCTTTTACCGTTAAATCACTTGGAGAGCGGAGATGACTGTTCCAATGGAGAACCCGTCTAAGGACTTCCTCTAGTCCTTGAGGTAATGGGCAGTAAAGGTCGACTGGTTAGACCAGGTACCTGCCCGAAGGATCTGACCCACTGCCATGTTTTTCTCAAAGGCTAAGGACGTGCTCAGACCCCTGATGTCATGGGGTTTGGGGACGCCTGGCAAGGCCAGAGCTTCTTCCCTGTAGGCCCTGGCAATAACTTGTCTCAACCAGAAGGAAATGGTGTTCTTGGATACCTGTTTCTTGGTAACACCCGTGGAGACGAAAAGGCTCTTGATGCCTGGCCGGAGATGAGCCGACCTTACAAGGTATTTTCTAATGGCACGGACCGGACATAATTTCAAATCCTCAGCATTCCCCGTCCTAGGGATGGCTGGCAGAGAGAAACCTTCGAATTTAGGATCCCAGACAGCTGGATTCTGGGTCTTCGCCACAAAAGAAGGAACGAATTTGAAAGATATTTCCTTCCACCCCCTCGAATGAGAGACGTCATAAGACAGCCCATGGATCTCCCCTACTCTTTTAGCGGAAGCCAAGGCTAGCAAAAAGACTGTCTTGAGAGTGAGATCCCTGTCTACGATATCTTCCATTGGTTTGAAGGGGGGGCCACTTAACATCTTCAGAACCCTAGCTAAGTCTCACTGAGGTACCCTAACTGCTTGTGGGGGGCAGGACTGCTCGAAGCTCCTGACAAGCATCGAGATGTGCCTAGAGGAACCCAGGTCGATGCCCTTCAGGAGGAATACTTGACCTCAAGGCGGCCCGTACTCCTTTTATGGCTGGGATTGACATTCCTATTTTGTCCCTGAGATATACCAGAAAATCTGAGGCTTTGAGGGGTTTAATGTGCCTCGAAGCGCACCACTTCGTGAAGGAGGCCCACTTAGCTTGGTAGACCGCTGCCGACGACCTTCTCAGGTATAGCGACATCCACTTAGCAGTAGCTGATAAATACCCCTCCTTCTTCAGGAGTCGCTCGATAGTCTCCAGGCGTGAAGACGTAAAGACTGTGGGTTGTCGTGAAATCTGAGAAAATGCGGTTGTTGTAGAAGATCTGACCTGTCGGGGAGTGGCCACGGAGGTTGACTCACCAGGTCTTTTAGGTCTGCAAACCACTCTCTCTCCGGCTACCAGGGCGCTACCAAAGTCATCCTTAAGTTCCGGGCAGTCCTTACTCTGTTGAGTACTTACCTTATCAATGTGAAGGGGGGAAAAGCGTACACGTCTAGGTTGTCCCACCTGTGCTGAAAGGCATCCTCCAAGGCTGCCTTCGGGTCTGGGACAGGAGAACAATACACGGGAAGTTGAGCGTTCAGTTTGGTTGCAAAGAGGTCCATCACCGGGGAACCCCAACGTTGGATGATGAGCTTGGCTACTTCTGGAAGGAGGGACCATTCTGTCCCTACTATTTGGCCCATCCTGCTAAGACCGTCAGCCAGCACGTTCTTTTTCCCGGGGATGAACCTTGCTAATAACACAACCTGGTTCGTTTCTGCCCAATCTAGAATCTCTAGGGCGAGATCGCAAAATTCCCTTGACTTCAAACCTCCTTGTTTCTTTATGTACGCTACCACTGTGGCGTTGTCGCACATCAACGCCACAGTGTTTCCCCTTAGTAGATCTACGAAGTGTAGGCAAGCTTTCTGGACTGCCTTCAACTCTAGGACATTGACGTGTAGGTTCTTTTCCCCATCCATCCAGGTTCCTCTCGCTGTCTCGTCGAGGAGATGGGCTCCCCATCCCTGGTTGGAGGCGTCTGTGAACAGAAGTAACTCGGGAGGGTCGTTCGCGAAGGGCATCCCCTTGAGCGAGTTCGATCGGCAATGCCACCATTCCAGGGAGGGCATTGTGTTTGGTAGGACTGGGATTAGTACTTGTTGCGAGTCAAGTTGGCACCAGAGGTTCTTCAGGTTCCATTGGATGGCTCTGAGCCTGATTCTCCCCTGGGGAACCAGTTTTTCCAACGACACCAGATACCCTATTAGTCTTTGCCAGTCCTTCGCTCTCCTGGGTTGCCCCGATAGGAACGGACGAAGGATCTCTATCAGATTGCTTATTCTGTCTTCCGAAGGAAATGCTTTTCCCAGAAGGGTATCTAGTGTCATCCCCAAATAGGTCATTCTGGTGGAGGGGGATAGGTTCGATTTTTCCGGGTTGATCACGATACCCAGATCCTTGCAAAAATGGAGAAGTTTCATCCCTTGCTCCTTCAAGAGGTCCTTCGAGGAGGAAAGAAGCAACCAGTCGTCCAGGTACCGGATGAGGCGAATGCCTCGTTCGTGAGCCCACACTGAGACTGTCGTGAAGACTCTCATGAATACCTGGGGCACTGTTGACTATCCCAAGCAAAGGGTCTTGAATTGCAGGATCTGGGTACCCCATTTCACCCGGAGAAACTTCCAACTCGAGGGGTGGACCGGAATTTGGAAGTAAGCGTCCTTGAGGTCTATGGTCATCATGTAATCTTTCTCTCTCAAGGACAGCAGGACTGACTTCGGAGTGTCCATTTTGAAGTCTGTCTTCTTTATGAATTTGTTGAGAGCCGACAGATCTATAACCGGCCTCCACCCCCGTCGCTTTTTCCACCAGGAACAGACGACTGTAGAAACCTGGACCTGGGTGTAGGATCTCCCCCATGGCGCCCTTCTCTAACATGGAGGACACCTCCTCTTGAAGGGCGGCCCCCTTCAACGGATCCTTGGGAACCAGCCACTCCGACCGGATGGCCGGAATTAGAGGAGGTGGTTCTGCTAAGAACGGTAACCTGTAGCCCCCCTTCAGTACGGACACTGTCCAGGGCTCTGCTCCGTGAGCTTTCCATGCTTGCCAATATAGTCTGAGGCATCCCCCAACCTGAGGCTTGGGCAGGGATAGGGGGCCTCCCACTCTATCTCCTCCTGGAGGAGCGGGCTGAACAGCCTCTCCTGGAGGCAGAATAACCTGTCCTAAAGGAAGCTGAAGCTGCTGGGGCTCCTCTACGGGGGGGCTGAGGCGCTGAGGCCCAGGAGGAAGAAGGAGCTTCTCGCTTCGTCATGCTAGGAGAGGCCTGAGACGTCACGGCACTGTCTGAGACTGACCTCTTGTAGGGCGGTCTCCTTGCTGGCGTAGGCCTGGGCGTGTTTAATTCTTTCCTTTTAGACACTTTCTCCATGATCGTTTCCAAGACCTTTAAGGGGAACAAGGAGTCACCCCACAAGGGAAGGTTCCTCATGGCCCGCGCCTCTCTGTCTGGGACCTTTTGGGACACCTTTGCCAGGATGGTGTCTCTCTTGCGAAGCACCCAATTCGCTGTCAGGGCGAGGGACTGGTACGTCAGGAACTTTTAAGAGTCTTGCCCCCGGAGGTGATAAGTTCCCTCAGGAGGCTTTGCTGTTCCAGGTCTGTAGGGTCAAAAGTAGCTTGCACCACTACTAAGATGGAAGCCCACCAGTCTAGCCAAGAGGAGACGTGTACCAGGTCCCTAGACATTTCCTCCATCATCGCAGCCTCCGATGGAGAAAAACAGACTGGGGCTGAAGAGGCTCTGTCCTCCGAGATGCCCTGGCCCAGAATGTCAAGAGAAGGTTCTACTTTGCAGGCTCCCGGCTGTCGTCCTTCTGGTACATAGACCTTGCTCTGCGTTTTGAGTCCCTGGAGCAACTTAGAAGAGCACTGAGTCTTGGGGGCTTCAGCATTACTTGCCACCACTCTATCCACGTGCTCCTGTTCCAGGACGAGATCCCGGGCTACAGGAAGAGCCAGGGAGGTTTTTGGCTGGGCAGGGGCCTGCATCAACCGGATAAGGCTGGACCTCCAATAGTCCTCGTCGGTAGCTGCCGGTTCTTCGATCTTGTGAAACCTCCTGATTAGGCCAATAACTCTTCTATAGGCCGAGTCCTCCGTCGGGGAACCCTCTCTACCGTCGGCCGAAGCCTCGGCTTGAGCCAGGGGAGCCGGGTCACCGGGCGCCTTGGTCCTGGCACAACAGGCACTCCCCTGCAGAGGTACTGGTCCTCCCCAGTGGAGGTCTCCGCACCAGAGGCGGGGGTTAGGACAGGCATCGCCGACCTGGCGTGGACTATTGTCCGATCATGTTCCCTGGGGGACGAGGACGCGGATCCCGTGGGCTGACCCGACAGCGGGAACCGTTCCTTTAGGTCCGAGGGCCGCACCAGCTGGGCTGGTTCGGCCAGGCTGCTCGTAAGGAAGCGCGGTTCCCCCCGCTGGGCGGGGTGAACCGGAGGCTTCGCGGTCTTACGCCTGCCTGCAGAGGCCTTCTCGCGTATCTCCCTGCGAGGGTCATAACCATGCTTGGAGGATGGTCTCTTTGGCGAGAAATCCCTGGACCGCCGGTCCGGGGAACACTGCATCTCCGACTTACGGGGTACGAAAACCCAATCGCCATCGGGTGACCTACTCCTGTGTTTCCTTCGTGGAGAACGGGAGCGCCTCCTGCTGTACCTGGAACGTGATCTTGAGCGAACGCCTGTTCCTGGACCGCTCCCTCCGACGCCGATGCTTCCTCCTGGCTTCTTCTCCCGACGAGAAAGACTCCTCTGAAGAGCCCGACGTCACTGTACTTACCGTACGGCGGGCGGGAGCGGGGACCGCGGGGGTCTTCGCGACTCGTTGTGTACCCGAGGTAGAGGGTTGCAGGAATTCTTCAGGAACTTCCGTGAGAGGGGTTGGAAACGAGGGTTGGCGCCCAACACTAGGGAACCAGGAATCCAGGCCCTCTTCCATCCACATAGGGGACTTACCTGGTGTCTTAGGAAGCTTCCATCCGAAGGCATCACTCCCTGCGGAACCTAACTTACCCTGGTTGCCGCCGCCTGCCGAAGAACCTGAAACACAGGCCCACGAAGGGGGCGAAGACACAGAAACAACGTTGCTACACCACAAGGGGTCATCGGAGGAAACGTGCCCCCCAAGCACAAGGGCTGAGTCTCCAGAGCTCCCTGACACAGCACTACCGGGCTCCTCACTAGCCCGAGAAGGCCCCGCAACCCCCACTTCACATTCACCAGACTCCTGGGGAAGAACGCTCGGTTCTTTCCCCACAATAGACTTACCTCGTCCCCTACTCTGGGTAGGGGAAGGCGAGACAGAAGCCCCGTCGGACCATTCATTGGGCAACGGTAGCGGCAAAGAAACACTAGCTTTCCTGGGTGAACGCTTCGACGATTTCTTCTTCTTCGTGCCGTAACGCACCCACTGAATATCGCTCCAACCAACACACTCGAGGCACGTATCCGAAGACGAACAAACTTTGCCCCTACAGGAAGAGCAAAGGGAGTGAGGGTCCACCTCAGGTTTGGAGAGGAACGCTCCACACGATTTACCGGCTCTAGGCCCAGGACAACGGCAGATCTGCTCCATAACGCACAAACACAAGACACAGGAACGCAGGGAATCAAAGGAATACACTGGGGAAGCACAAGGAAGGGAAGTGAACACACAGGAACACAAGGGATAAGCACAAGTTACCACGCGGTAAACACGTGGGACACAAAGGGTCGAGAGAGAACGAGAGCGACGTGGTGACACGTCGCGACCAGAGAACTTACTGACGCTAACGACCCAAGCGGACCTTGACCTAGCGCAAAGCTACCCTCGGGGCACGTTCTCTTATGCCCGAGATAGCCCTCCATAGAAAACGGGTTTTAGGGTATCCTACACAAAACTCTGGTCGGTAGAGAGGAGATTACAGGTAACTCCTAAGAAAGTAGTTCGAGGTAAGTATTCGTGTTGGAACAAACAATGATTAAAATACCCCACTGACAGTGTCGGGAGTACCTCTATGCTCCCCGGCAGCAAAAAATAAAGTAGCACTCAGTGGACTGTTGGATGGGTGGGACTTTGCTGCCACCCACCATTAACTATCACCACCTTGGTAAAGTTTTACCAGCCATATCTAGTTTTGCTGAACGCATAATCTATTAAAAGACAAGGGATTGCATACTGGTAGGAACGCATATACAGTACTTCTCTGCTGTATTATGTGGTTATAATTTCAGCAAATGTGACAGAACTTAAAGAGGATAACTTAAAGCATAAAAACTTGATATGTTTGGTTTTGTTACGTAAAACTCTACTTACAATCTAACTTCAGCACTAGGGCACATGGTTAGGCATGAACCAACCATGAAGTCGGGCATTTCCTTATCAGCAGTGAAACCAGCCATCATCTGTAAAATTATCAAATACTTTAACATAAAGGAAATGACTGACTAGATCATTATACAAAAGTTACTATTGTATACTGTATCCAGTATTAACAACCAATATAAAAAAATCCAGTCTAGGTTTTTATATACAAACCTAGTAAAATAAAATCTAGTAATTATACAGTATCATAGTTACAGGGTCACCTAATCACAAATAAAAGTAATTCTATTTGTTTTATAATTCACAACTATTTCAAAACAATTTAAGAAAATAAGCATTGGGAAGGGAAGACATAGCTAATATTAATAGTTATTATGAATTTCCCTTAATCATTCCTTTAATAATCATTTCTTTACCTGGCAAACCTGAAAGTCCTTAAAACTTAGTAGTGCAATTTTGCTGTAGAAAACCTCTCCATTGACACTTAAATTGAATAGTTCCTGTGAAATGACAATTTCTGGGTATATTGTATTTTTCCTAACATACTTACCACGGACCAATGTTATAGGAGGAATTCCTGAGCTGAGCTCCCCGACCACAAATTCCGCTCCCCCAACAGACCTATATTTCCCCCCCAGCCCCTTCTCCCCGTGCACGACCCTGACCTCACTTGTTTTCCCAGTATGCCCTGAGAAGACGCACCAGGCAACCTTTCTAAGCTGAGAAACCCTAGTCTACTCCTGGTCGTCAACACGCGAGGTCGTCTTGCCAGCTTCTCTTGCGATTGCTAGTTGTGATTTCTGAGCTATTTACAGATAATCTAGAATTTTTAAATTAGTTCGTGTAACTTATTATCTTACTGAATACCAGCGTATTCTTCATAAATTTTAGATAAATTCCATGTTGTTTTGCTATTAGTTCTATATCTATTTAAGTATTTTTCTCTTACGTTAAGATGCTCCCATTGGTATGATAAAGTTTGCGAAGTTGTACCCAAGGTTGTTTTTTAACCATGATTTTAAAAAGCATATTATAGACCCTAGCTTGAGGGTACATTCGAGCATAGTTTCCTATCTTATTTCTCTTCCTCTTGTTTTTTTTTTAAGTTTTTATAGGTTATATATGTAAGATTCATTCTAAAGTTGTTATATTCTTAAAATATTTTATTTGAATTGTTAAACACTTCTTATGTAATTTATTTATTTCCTTGTTTCCTTTCCTCATTGAACGATTTTTCCCTGTTGGAGCCCTTGGGCTTATAGCATCTTGCTTTTCCAACTAGGGTTCTAGCTTAGCTAGTAATAATAATAATAACTCATATTAGGAATGTGGAGTCCTACAGATAAAGACTCCTGGGCTAGAGAAGGACCCAATACTCTAGGCTAGGGTACATCAGGATGAATCCGTGTAATTTAACTAGATGTTAGCTAGTTAATGAATAACTGCAGCAGTTAAATTGCCATGTAATTACCCAATTACTAATAGGCCAATAGGCGACCGGTGCACGAGTAAACATTTCCCAGGATAGACAACGTGAATTAGTTGATTGTAAGATTCATTATCAATTTAACTAGATGGAAGCTAGTTAATGAGTAACTGCAACAGTTAAATTATCATATAATTACCCAATTACTAATAGGCCAATAGGCGACCGGTGCACGAGTAAACATTTCCCAGGATAGACAACGTGAATTAGTTGATTGTAAGATTCATTATCAATTTAACTAGATGGAAGCTAGTTAATGAGTAACTGCAACAGTTAAATTATCATATAATTACCCAATTACTAATAGGCCAATAGGTGACCGGTGCACAAGTAAACATCTACCCAGACAGAAAACGTGAATTAGTTAATTGAAAGATTTCATTATTACTAAAGGCCGTGTAGCTTAAGGTAAAATGTTCAGGAGTATTTATTTTATTTTATTTTCCTAACAAGGTAAATAAATAATAATGGATATATATAAAATACGCAAAAGACAAGATACCGAATCACTACGCTAACAGTCCCTATCTTACCCCGTCTGTTTTTCAGCTATAAATAATATATAAATGTAGTAAATACACCCTAATAATTCTTAAACACTCCCATTTTAAAATATAACTTTGATTTAAAAGATCACTTCATAGTTACCGTAGATAATCACACATTCAGTGTTTATATTTTCAAGAAAAAATTGAACTTGTTGTTGTTGTGTTGGTGGTGCTTGCGAGTTGCGACTTTATTTCAACCACACAGGATCCGTTATGCTGTAAGGTAGAAGAGTAGAAATGTGCTGTTTCGTTCAATTCGTTCCTCTATAAATTATGCAATAGCTTAAAAAATATAAATAAAGGGATGAATAGAATTAAAAGGAAAATTAAAGAAAAAGAAAGCAGAAATTATGAATTGTAGTTCTATAAATGGTAATGGTAGAAGGTATCACCTAGATGAACTTACACAAAGATATCGTTACAACGAAGACAAGGTTGAAAATGATAGATTTGAAAGAAATTTGTGGAAAATGAATGAAAATGATAACTTTGGTAAATAGAATTGCAAGAAAAAGAAAGCAGAAATTATAAATTTTAGGTTTATAAATGCTAATGGCAGAGGATATCACCTACATGAACTCACACCAAGGAAGATATCATTACAATGAAAAGGTTGAAAATTATAGATTTGAAAGATAGGCCTATTTGTAGAAATTGAATGAAAATGATAAGCTTTGTGAGTCGTGAAGAGAGGTAGATGATACAATAGCATTTGTTTACTTTTAAGGATGAGGGAGAACTTATAATTAGAAGTAGTATCAT
>NC_090727.1:201683029-201700529 GCF_036898095.1 Palaemon carinicauda
GATAGCACGAAACTTTCCCGAGCTAAAAGGGGCACCACTGCGAGTCGGTGCAAATGTGCCTCATTAAAAAGAATTGAGTATAGGGTTGTAGCTAAGCTAATAATAATAATAATAATAATAATAATAATAATAATAATAATAATAATAATACTAATAATGCATCCTTCTTCTCGAACTAGGGTTGTAGCTTAGATAATGATAATAATAATACTGGAAGGAACATATCAAATAGAATAAGTAAAATACGGAAATCTAATCTAAATATTAGATCTAACATGAATACCTTAAGATAAGCAAGTCCCACAGAGACTGCTTTCTTTCTTCCGTTTTTATACCAACCCAAGGAATTTCTCCCCATCCTGCGTACCCATTGCTCATAGTCTCTGTATCGCGAGTCATCCATTGTCTTGGGGGTAAAGTTCTCTCGCTTGAAGGTACATTCAGGGATACTATTCTATCTTATTTCTCTTCCCTTTAAGTTTTCATAGTTTATATATGAAAATATAAATTATTGCTGTTACGGTTCTTAAAATATTTAATTTTGATTGTTCATCACTTCTCTTGTAGTCTAATAATTTCGTTGTTACCTTTCCTAATTGGGGTATTTTTCCCTGTTGGGGCCCTTGGGCTTATAGTATCCTACTTTTCCATCTAGGGTTGTAGCTTTCCTTGTAATAATATATACATACATACATACATATAGTCTAAATTCCATACATACATACATACATACATACATACATAATACATATATACGTAAATGCATACTTACCATGCTGATGACGCAAGACAAAAGCAATGTACGTCTAAGTACGTCAAAAACTCGGGGGAAATTAAGGATCAAATACAGATCACTGTCGGTTGTGATGCTGCCAATGTCATGGGGAGATGATAAGGGTTTGACCTGTGCAAAAATAAATAAATAAATAAAAGATAAATAAATATAAAAACAATGCAGAACATCAAAACAATTTTGTCTGATTCTTCAGGACATTTGACGTTTCTTATGATTAATACACATGTTTAGAAATCATGTGATTTTTTTTTTTTTCATTTCAATTTTGAATGCAATTTGACATATAGAATTTTAAGATTGGCTCGAAAAACTCATACAGTTAAATTAGATATTAAGAGTTTTAAGATTGGCTTGAAAGACTCATGAACTCAATTTCGACGTTAGAGTTTTAAGTTTGGCTTGAAAAACTCATAAACTCAAATTCCACATATAGAATTTTAAGCTTGGATTGAAAAACTCATAAACTCAAATTTGACACAGAGTTTTAAGTTTGGTCTTAAGAACCTTTATATTCGAAATATAGAGTTCCAAGTTTGGCTTGAGAAACTCGTGACATTAAATTCTCCAAATAAAATTTTATGTTTGGATTGAAGAAACTCATCAACTCAAATTGAATTACCTCATAGACCCTCTGGGAGCACGAACAAACCCCGCCTTCGTTTTCCATCAACTCAATGGAACAGAAATTATCGCCAGAATTTGTCTTCAGAAGGAAGACTGTGTTGATGTCTCCTTCGATCATTCCCAGCTCTGTGTCTGGGTGGAGCTTCACGTATCCTTCCTGGGAATTGAAGAAAAAGTTGAAAGTAGAGTTAATGGAAATTGAGAGCAGAATGGAAATTGATAGCAGAGTTAATGCAAATTGAGAGTAGAATGGAAATTGAGAGCAGAGCTATAGGAAATTGATAGCAGTTAATGAAAATTGATGGCAGAGTTAATGGAAATTGATAGCAGAATGGAAATTGATACCAGGCAGTATCAAAGAAATCTGTTATTTCTAAGAGGGGATACCCTAACGTGATTGCAAGAGTGTGTGTAAGGCTATGATCAGCAAAGCTGTCCTAGTCAGGGTCACCCGTACTAGGTAAGTTTACAGTGAGCGATCAGACTAAAGTCTCACACCATCACCAATTCCCAGTGACCAGCATGGTGATGAAAACTGGCTAACTCCAGGCATGAATAGGGTCATGTTCGAGGCCTATGTCCTGCAGTGGACTAGAATCGACTGCATTAATGCAATTGTTGTTATTATGGACAGAAAACTTCCACCGCACTAAAATGAATTTCCCCCTTTTCCTCAATGAGACCTTACCATGGTAGTGTCTACGACTATTTCTTTACGTTACGCTTCAAAGGAAATGACAAAACTTGTCTGACTGTGACACGTACCTTCTAAACAAAGACTTGGCTTATGACATTTAACTTCGTAATCAATATCGTGTATAAATTATATATCGACCACTTGTTGAGACCAACAGTATTCTTGAATCTCCTTAATACTTTATTTAAAACATTTGCTATCTACTGTTCTTTTTCTAGCAGGAAAATTCACCTTTGATAATTGAGACCAGAGGGACAATTTGGAATGAAAAGAAAAGTACAGACAGTCTGATGAATTGTTTGATTACCTCCACCAACGAAGTTGGAAGGAGGTTATGTTTTCACACCTGTTTGTGCCTTTGTTTGTGAACAGGTTCCTGGCCACAATTTTAATACAAGAGTAATGACTCTTACAGGGAATAACTGTTATGTAAAAGACTGGAAATGATTAAATTTTGGACGGTTAAGGTCACACGTCAAGGTTACGGTCAAGCAAAATTTCCAATTCACGTAATCAGCCATAAGTTTGGACATCATTATCACAGAGACTTTAAACTCGGTTCATAATTGAGTGTATGAAAATCCACGCCAATTAATACATGTTATGGTCTATGAGTAAAATTTTGCCCAGGAAATTGTTCATAAACAGACAAAAAAAGGGGCAAAAACATAACCTCCTACCAACTTCTTTGGGGGAGGTAATAAAACGTAAATAACCACGAACAGAACTTACTATATAAGGAACCCCTCTGCAGAACCGGTCACCAAACGTCTGTATACGGAACAGAGGCTCATACATGCTCGTCATGACACTGAAGGACACATCATCCTCCTCGATGCCACAGCAGACATCTTGGAATGGCATCGACGCAATGTAGATCGGGGCTCGCTCCAAGTCTCGAATGATATAACAGCTGTCTGAAAACATGGATGTATTTGTTACTCAGTCCTGCTGGGAGACATGGATACATTTGTTACTCCGTCTTGCTTAGTGACATGGATACATTTGTTACTCAGTCTTGCTGGGAGACATTGATTCATTTGTTACTCATTCTTGCTGGGAGACATGGATACATTTGTTACTCAGTCTTGCTGGGAGACATGGATACATTTGTTACTCAGTCTTGCTGGGAGACATGGATACATTTGTTACTCAGTCTTGCTGGGAGACATTGATTCATTTGTTACTCAGTCTTGCTGGGAGACATTGATTCATTTGTTACTCATTCTTGCTGGGAGACATGGATGTTTTTGTTACTCAGTCTTGCTGGGAGACATTGATTCATTTGTTACTCATTCTTGCTGGGAGACATGGATGTTTTTGTTACTCAGTCTTGCTGGGAGACATTGATTCATTTGTTACTCAGTCTTGCTGGGAGACATTGATTCATTTGTTACTCATTCTTGCTGGGAGACATGGATGTTTTTGTTACTCAGTCTTGCTGGGAGACATTGATTCATTTGTTACTCAGTCTTGCTGGGAGACATTGATTCATTTGTTACTCATTCTTGCTGGGAGACATGGATGTTTTTGTTACTCAGTCTTGCGTATGGAAACTGCTTTATTTCGTTTATGTCATTTATGTTGTATTTCTAAGGGTACAGCGAGTAAAACATTTGTGATAACACCATCTTTACATATGATAAGTATACTATTTGTTACTCATTTGTATGCATAAAATCAAAAGCGGGAGCCTGAAATCTGCTGACTTTTGGGAAACTGTCTTGCATATTGTTTATTGTACTGCGTATTTTGTATTGCGTATTAAGGCTTTACATAGCGTTGTTAATTCATTCTTGAAAAAGGCATATTAGGGATATTAATATATTTTTTATAATATTTTATTTCAATTGTTTATTACTTCCATTGTACTTTATTTATTTCCTTATTTCCTTTCCTCACTAGGCTAATTTTCCCCTGTTGGAGACCTTGGGCTTATAACATCCTGATTTTCCAAGTAGGGTTGTAGCTTAGCTAATAATAATAATAATAATAATAATAATAATAATAGTAATAATGATAATGATAATAATGATAATAATAACCTAGATCTGTTTTATATCTGCTAATACACTTTAATGAAATGAATAATGGTTTTTTTTTTTTTTTTTTTTGCTTTCTTAAAGATTCGTGTAACCAATAATGTTTGATTAAAAGTTAATGACACATTATATATATATATGTATATATATATATATATATATATATATATATGTATATATATACAGTATATATATATATATATATATATATATATATATATATATATATATATATATATATATATAAATATATATATATATGTTAAGAAAACATTAATGAGAATCTGGATGAAGGAAATATACATAATCGTATCTAGAATGACAGGAGAATGTTAAAAGGGGGAAAAATTGTCCTTCAATTTAAACTTTCCTTTGGAGGAAACTAACCTGCTCTGAGGCTGACGGATACTGTCGGTAAGGAGGCGATTAGCTGAAGGGCATCGTGAGCCCAATGATTGGCCAATCCTGCCGTTGATCGAGGTATTCCGAAGGGCACACGGGATCCATTGGATTCGTGATTATCAGGAGTTAGCTGAAATTAAAAAATAAAATTAATGGTAATGCTATCAACCATTTCTATACTATACTCGCAGCGGTGCCCTTTTAGCTCGGAAAAGTTTCCTGATCGCTGATTGGTTATAATTATCTTGTACAAGCAATCAACGATCAGGAAACTTTTCCGAGCTAAAAGGGCACCCCTGTGAGTCGGTGCAAATCTGCCTCACTAAAACGAATTGTCTATAGTGTACGCAAGCCGTCAAAAATGACAAAAATAATTGTAAATGTTTAAGTACATCCAGCAACAAAACCGGGGTCGCCTCGTCAAACCAGACTTGGATACATCATGTCCTTCTTGCCCTGAAAGGTTGAAAGGTGGCCTGACGTTTAAACAACCATGATATCGTTAGGATGGTTCGAACGTGAGGAGGTGGGTAGTTACCGATATCAGTCAAAGAAGTGCAAGGATTGATGATATACAGTATATATATATATATATATATATATATATATATATATATATATATATATATATATATATATATATGTATATATATATATATATATATATATATATATATATATATATATATATTATATGTACATATATATATATATATATATATATATACATATATATATATATATATATATATATACAATAGTATATATATATATATATATACATATATATATACACAATATATATGTATATATAATACATATAATATTTATATATATACAAATATATATATATGTATATACAATATATATATATATATATATATATATATAATATATATATATATATATAAATTTGTATATATATGAATATATATATATATATATATATATATATATATATATGAATATATATATATATATATATATATATATATATATATTCATAAATATATATATATCTATATATATATATATATATATATATATATATATATATATATATATATATATATATGTATGTATATTTAAATATATGGAAGAGATAGAGAGGTCTTATCTCTTATTCTTTTAAGAAATGCAATCATTTTCGAGAATAGTTATCGAAAAATATAATCACACCGATATATTTGAATTCCTTGTTACATTTTTATATGGAACATCCTTAAATATTGTAGGAACTGACTATTTCAGTTAAAATATGTGGGAATGATATATCCTTTGCATTATTCTAGCAGCAGCTGCTCTCTCTCTCTCTCTCTCTCTCTCTCTCTCTCTCTCTCTCTCTCTCTCTCTCTCTCTCTCTCTCTCTCTCTCTCTCTATATATATATATATATATATATATATATATATATATATATATATATATATATATATATATTATCTGTATCCAATATTTTATATTATTTAGATGTTCCCAAGGATCACACAAGACCGCTAACTACTTTGCAAGTTGGTGCTGCAATTGTATTTCTTTCGGGTGAAGATCCCATGTTCCAAAGATGTTCAATGACCACCTAAAATCAATGTTAGAACGATATATGCCCGTTTTCATTGCATGTTGGAATCATTGATATTAAATGTTATCAATAGGGGTATTATCATGATCATCATCACTTCATAAATGTTAATAAGCAAACCTCGTCAAGCCATACATTAAGATCATCCAATTGCCACCTCTCCACCATCATATTTAACACCCACCTGGTTATATCCTTCTACCCCCATCCCCAATGTTTGAGGTTTAAAGGTCTCACAGTTATGATAAGAACCTTCTGGTGGAAGTTTTTGTAAACGAAAAACAAAATACTAAGATGACAATATTTCATACAGTTTGTTTCCAGGTGTTTAAAATTATATCGTAACGAAGTAAATATGCGAAAGACTGATTGAACAAATATCGAGTAATGGATTCCTTGAAGAGCTTACCGGGGGAACGCTTTTAAGGTGTTGGACATCAGGACATGAAACGACAATTAAGATTATAATAATACGAATACTCAATGCTAAGGAAATATTTCCTTTTGCTTTGGGAAGGGTGAAGCCAGCTAGACTCGGACCTTTGAGCATTCAGCAATCGTCACCAGGGAAGGGGGTTCGCTTGAAAGTGAGCGACTTGCCAAGATAATTTGATTGATTGACTGATTGATTAGGACTTTTTGTCATCCTGGCATCTAAGGTTATTGACACCGAACCAGATAATTTGAGTAAACAATGTGTTGATAGTTTAATATTCTATACCCTACATCCTATATACCACATCACTATAATAATGCACCAATGAACTTTCATTGCATGTCATTTCACATATTTTATTGTCATTAAAACTTCTGAAACAATATAGATTATTTTAACTGATGATGCATTTTAAATCTCCAACCTTAAACTAATATAATTGATATAGCAATAAATACTATTTTCTCTAAGAGGGCCGGAGCCAAGTAGCCCGTGACAAAAGTTGACCCCAACCATACCGAGCTACGCGGCTCATGATCGAAATCAAAGGAAAACACTGAAATCAACAACTAAACCTTTAAACCTCATTAACATTGAAATTTTGAACAAGGGCCACATTAATTATTGGTGGCCCAATAGGTGCTATTTGAAATGATACATTATCAGCCCCTACATATAAAACGTAGGCCACAGTGTGTATTTATGTGGAGAGAGAGAGAGAGAGAGAGAGAGAGAGAGAGAGAGAGAGAGAGAGAGAGAGAGAGAGAGAGAGAGAGAGAGAGAGGAATTGCATAATAAAATGCAAACGAAAGATATTTTCGTGTTATGAATATTGATATGAATAGTCAGTTCCAATATTATTCAAGAAAATTTTATATAGAAATAGGATAGGAAAATTCAAATAAAAAGTTGTGATAAAATCCTTTGATGAATTAGTTTTGAAATAATATTGGATTACATTTCTTAAAAGAATAAGAAAGTTCTCTCTCTTCATCGCATTTCTTCGAGTGATATCGGTAATTTCCCTCCTCCTCACATTCGAACCATCCTAACGATGTCTCGGTTGTTTAATGTCGGCCACCTTTCAGGGCAAGAGGGGCATGATCTCTCCAAGTCAGGTCTGACCAGGCGACACCGGTTTTGTTGATGGGTGTACATACACACGCACATACACAGATTCAACCCTTCTCACCCCCTCCCCCTTTCCTAACTATAACCAGCTGGTTCGGCAATTTGAGGTAGAGCGTGATTCCCAGTGTGCTTCTCAGGGTATGACTATTCCGTCTCCCCCAAGAGCGTAACAAGATATATATATATATATATATATATATATATATATATATATATATATATATATATATATATATATATATATATATGTATATATATATACTTATATATACACACAGACACAGACACAGACACACACACACACACATATATATATATATATATATATATATATATATATATATATATATATATATATGTATGTATAAACATGTATAAATATATATGTACATATATATATATATATATATATATATATATATATATATATATATACATATATATATGTAGGTATAAACATGTATAAATATATATATATATATATATATATATATATATATATATGTATGTATGTATAAACATGTATAAATATATATATACATATATATATATATATATATATATATATATATATATAATACCAGCTAAGCTACAAACATATTTGGAAAATCAGGATAATATAAGCCCAAGGGCTCTAACAGTGAAAATAGCCCAGTGAGGAAAGGAAATAAGCAAAAGGATAAAATAGTGTCCCAGAGTGTACCCTCAAGCAAGAGAATTCTAACCTAAGGCAGTGGAAGACCATGCTACAGAGGCTATGGCACTACCCAAGACAAAAGAACTTATTGAATTATGTTATTAGTCAGTGAAATGATAATAATAATAATAATAATAATAATAATAATAATACTCATCATCATCACCATCTCCTCCTAAGCCTATTGACGCAAAGGACTTCAATAATAATAATAATAATAATAATAATAATAATAATAATAATAATAACCGAGTTATCAAGACTATGCAGACTGGGCTATTGATCTGAGAATATGATTAGCTATAAATCTTCAATCATAGTACGAGCCCATATCATAGATTGGCTTGACATAATTCGGCTCATTTGCTGTGTAATGAAACAGACACGCCTATTCTAACGCTTACAGTGCTCCCCATAGAATCAATAATTTCCAGGTGTTGTTCCTTATCATTTCCACGATGGTCCAAATGTTTATATATGAAATATCTGTTTAGATGTTTTTACTGTTTATTCTTAAATATTTTATTTTAATTTCTCATTATTTCTGATATCGTTTATCTAGTTCCTTGTTTTCTTTCCTCACTGGGCTATTTTTCCTTGTTGGAGCCGTTGGGCTTATAGTATCTTGCTTTTTCAACTAGGGTTGTAGCTTAGCTAATAATAATAATAATAATAATAATAATAATAATATCAATGATAAATAATAATAATAATAATAATAATAATAATAATAATAATGATAATAATAATAAAAATAATGATAATAATAATAATAATAATAATAACTCTACTTACGGGTACAATCTATATTTATAGACTACAGTGACAACGCAGATGTATTGGAAACGTAACAGTAGCGTTATAAAATGACTTGTAAATATCGAATTACCAAAGATTAATATCTTATTAATGTGGTTTCGATTGAGCTACGACTGAGAGTTACCGAAAGCATATCTATAAGCTTTCCTTGTACCATGACGCAACACAAAATATTATATTCAATTTTTAATTTCTTGAAATGGGTGAAATTAATTTTCCTATACTCAATTTTTTTTAGTGAAGCAGATTTGCACTGACTCGCCGTGGTACCCAATTTAGCTCGGAAAAGTTTCCTGATCGCTGATTGGTTAGAATTATCTTGTCCAACCAGTCAGCGATCAGGAAACTCTTCCGAGTTAAAAGGGCACCCCTGCGAGTCTGTGCAAATGTGCCTCGTTAAAAAGAATTGACTATAGTGTCCTTATCATAAAAACAAGTATATAGAGTCTTGTGTTCATTCTAACTCTACTTGAATTATTATTATCATAATACTCTTGTACACTCATTTGATTCGGCTGGTTGTTACTGTGTTATTGATCCTCAATAATTAATTCATGCATCTAAAAACCCACCCACACACACACACACACACACAAATATATCTATCTATCTATCTATCTATCTATATATATATATATATATATATATATATATATATATATATATATATATATATACATATAAATACTCGATTAGGCAAGAAAATTTTAATATATATTTTCATTTTATCTTAGATACTACTGAAACACTGCCCACAGCTCTACGGTTACTAAAAAACTTCCCACAGCCCCACTGTTACTGAAACACTTCCCACAGCCCCACTGCTACTGAAACACTGTCCACAGCCCCACTGTTACTGAAACACTGCCCACAGCTCTACGGTTACTAAAAAACTTCCCACAGCCCCACTGTTACTGAAACACTGCCCACAGCCCCACTGCTACTGAAACACTATCCACAGCCCCACTGTTACTGAAACACTGCCCACAGCTCTACGGTTACTAAAAAACTTCCCACAGCCCCACTGTTACTGAAACACTGCCCACAGCCCCACTGCTACTGAAACACTGTCCACAGCCCCACTGTTACTGAAACACTGCCCACAGCTCTACGGTTACTAAAAAACTTCCCACAGCCCCACTGTTACTGAAACACTGCCCACAGCCCCACTGCTACTGAAACACTGTCCACAGCCCCACTGTTACTGAAACACTGCCTACAGCTCTACGGTTACTAAAAAACTTCCCACAGCCCCACTGTTACTGAAACACTGCCCACAGCCCCACTGCTACTGAAACACTATCCACAGCCCCACTGCTACTGAAACACTGCCCACAGCCCCACTGCTACTGAAACACTGTCCACAGCCCCACTGCTACTGAAACACTGCCCACAGCCCCACTGCTACTGAAACACTGCCCACAGACCAACTGTTACTGAAACACTGTCCAAAGCTCCACTGCTACTGAAACACTTCCCACACTTCTACTGCTACTGAAACACTTCCCACAATTCTACTGCTACTGAAACACTGCCCATAGTCCTAATGCTACTGGAAGACTACTCACAGTTTCCCTTATACTGAAGCACTGCCCACATTCCCACTGCTACTGAAACACTGCCTGTAGCCCCACCTACTACTGAAACACTGCCTACCTCCCCACAGCTACTGAAGCACTACCCACAGTCCCACCTACTACTGAAACACTGCTTACCGGCATGTTAGGTGGAGTAAATGTATATGAAGAAGTATTATTACACGATCCAGGTGCCTTCTGACGTTTGTCTGATGGATGCTTTTCATCCGCCTCCTTTTCCTTGGCTATCATCCTGAGAGTGAGAGAGAGAGAGAGAGAGAGAGAGAGAGAGAGAGAGAGAGAGAGAGAGAGAGAGACGGGTTAGTGATGTATGGAAACTGAATTTGCTAAACTAGAAACAATTGTTTGCTGTTTATATTTTTATTTGTTTCCTATAAATGGGATAGATACTAAAGAATATTAATTTACCGCCATGAGATACAACTTGGTACACTAATTACTTAATAAAAGAACGTCGTTGAAGTGAGAATTTATTCGTTTATAATTTAATATTATTTGGTTTTAAATCGATTCATTTATTATTATTATTATTATTATTATTATTATTATTATTATTATTATTATTATTATTATTATCATTATTATCATTTCTATAAATATTATTATTATTATCATTATTATTTTTATTTTTATAAATATTATTATTATTATTATTATTATTATTATTATTATTATTATTATTTCTATAATTATTATTATTATTTTTATTTTTATAAATATTATTATCATTATTATTATTATTATTATTATTATTCTTTAATGCCCTTGCCCAAAGTAATAAGGTTTATATAACAAAATGAGACGAATACCAACAGAAATAATGATAAAAATAGTAATAATAATTAAAGTTCTTGTATTACTGTCCGGGATGATCTGTTAAATTTAGTTATGCCTAAACAAGTGACCCAAAGGTAACTTTTTGTCTATCAGAATCACGTTTCCTCATTTTTTATTTCTTTTGTTTGTTGCTAATTCTCATAGAAGTATGGCAACACTGACAATACGTTTTATATTATATAGTTTTATACCATAACGTGTTTACTTAAATGAAAGTCGTTTAGGGATTAATATCCTGAGTTTTATTTCTTTTTTTATTTATTTTTACTTATCCAGTTTTTTCTACATCTTAAAAAAAAGGAAAATTTTTTTATATGGAATCTGTCCAACAGGTTGCTACAATTGGAAATTTATACCCCAATCAGTAAAAAAAAAAAAAAAAAAAAAAAAAAAAAAAAAAAAAAAAAAAAAAAAAAACTGCATTGAACAGAAAGCAAAACTTCAATGAAAATCTTGTATCACAATTTTTGCAACAAAACTCTTGCTATGAATAAGATTTTAATGCGTCCAGTGATACCATGATATATCTTAAACTAAAACGAAAACAAAGCTAGAAACTAGACTGACTAACCTTTTAGTTATGTAAGAAGGAGTAGGTGATTTGAGCACTCTATAACCATTGTAAACGTTTCAGAGGCTGTGCATTGAGTGCATGTGATGGAGTAGCCAGTTATTTCAGCCTCCAGAAACTGTTGTAAACGTTATAGAGGCTGTCAGAGAAAAACGTAGTAGTGATTTGAGCCTTCTGAAATCGTTGTAAACGTTATAGAGACTGTCTGAACAAAGACATGGTGGTGATTTGAACCTTATGAAAGCGTTGTAGGCTAAACGTTATAGAGGCTGTCTGAGAAAAGACGTGGGCAATGATTTGAGCCTCCAGAAAACATTGTGAACGTTATAGAGGCTGTCTGAACAAAGATGTGGTAGTGATTTGAACCTTCTGAAAGCGTTGTAGGCTAAACGTTATAGAGGCTGTTTGAGAGAAGACGTGGGCAATGATTTGAGCCTCCAGAAAACGTTGTAAACGTTATAGAGGCTGTCTATGAAAAGACGTGGTAGTGATTCGAGTCTTCAGAAATCGTTGTAAACGTTATGAACTGTCTGAACAAAGACGTGGTAGTGATTTAAGCCTTCTGAAAACGTTGTAAACGTTATAAAGGCTGTCTGAACAAAGACGTGGTAGTGATCTGAGCCTTCTGAAATCGTTGTAAACGTTATAGAGGCTGTCTGAAGAAAGACTTGGTAGTGAAGCGTTGTAAACGTTGTAGAGGCTGTCTAAGAAAATTCGTAGTACTGATTTGAGCCTTCTGAAAACGTTATAACGTTACAGACGTTCTCCAAGCAAAGCTCTGACAGCGATTTTAGTCTATTAGAGAAGAAACTCGCAGTTTAGTCGCCACGTAGAGTATACGATAATAGTAACGCGTCATGGTTCTGTTATGGGTAGAAATACACTGATGCTATCGGCTCCAGTAACTTCAATAAGAGGTTGGGGGAATATCTAATAAGTTTCATGAAAGTATTGACAGATGAAAACGACAAGGTGCGCACGCAAACATGTTAGCATAATTTTCTTGAATCATGATTTTGGTTGAATGATTGTGCGGTTCGATATAGCTGAGTTTAATGACACGTGGAGTACAGTATTTGAAATAACATGAGTGAGGGTATGTATGTATGTATGTAGTTTGTTTATTTATTTACACAGGTATTCACACATACACACACAAACAAATACATCTCTCTCTCTCTCTCTCTCTCTCTCTCTCTCTCTCTCTCTCTCTCTCTCTCTCTCTCTCTCTCTGTTCATATATAGTGTTTAATTACGTATGTATATATATATATATATATATATATATATATATATATATATATATATATATATATATATATATATATATATATATATATATATATATATATATATATATTTGTATATATATATACATATATATATATATATATATATATATATATATATGTATATATATATATATATATATATATATATATATATATATATATATATATATATACATATATATATATGTACAATCATACGTCAAAGATTAATCTACATACGTTTTGCCAAAATGATACCATTACATTTATTACTGATAAATGAGAAATTATTTGCTAGGTAGATAAATGTCATTTCATGAAAAAGTACTTCAGGAGGCTATGAGAAATAGCAGGAACTAGTGGGCCACTCAGTGCGTAGGGCAGACCTCCGCCAAGACAGCTTATTTCTCAACTTACAAACTTAATTCTTCTTCACCCAAGGGGTTAACTACTGTACTGTAATTGTTCAGTGGCTACCTAACTCTTGGTAAGGGTAGAAGAGACTCTTTAGCTATGGTGAGCAGCTCTTCTAGGAGAAGGACACTCCAAAATCAAACCATTGTTCTCTAGTCTTCGGTAGTGCCATAGCCTCCGTACCATGGTCTTCCAGTGTCTTGGATTAGAGTTCTCTTGCTTGAGGGTACACTTGGGCACACTATTCGATCTTATTTCTCTTCCTCTTGTTTTGTTTTATTTTTCCTTGTTTCCTTTCCTCACTGGGCTATGTTTTATTTTTCCTTGTTTCTTTTCCTCACTGGGCTATTTTCCCTGTCGGGGCCCCTGGGCTAATAGCATCCTGCCTTTACAACTAAGGTTATAGCTTAGCAATTAATAATAATAATAATAATAATAATAATAATAATAATAATATGACTTTCAGCTACAAAAGTTAACAAACAGCCGGGTTTCATATGAAATAGATATCAGGTTATTACAGATGTCGTTTGTCTTCCTGTATTAAATGATATAATATTGTTTTTATTACAGCATTTCTTTATCTTATCTTTGTTATTTTCAGTTGGATTTCTGTTTGTAAGTCGAAAGACGAATGTTCGTAACTCGAATGTTTGTAAGACGAATGTCCTTAAGTCGAATTTTCGTAAGTTAAGGCCCTTCTGTAATAGTTGCCTAAGGAACACGCCAAAAAGCTTTAAATCTGATCGTATAAGTGGTAGTTTGACAGTAGAGTCGATGCATTTATTGCCCTATGTCCTACATTCATATATACGACTCGTGCATAACACGTCACTGCTGTTATGTTATTACGTCTCTCAGAGTTTTATCGATAAACATTCCATTGGTTGTAAGGGAATTCGTACCTCTTTTAAAGTTATCGTTTAAATTACGACTAATCGTACTCGTAAAATTCCTTATTTATTGCCTTAATGTGTTACTTTTAACACTCACATACACACTCACACGAATATATACAACAGTCGTTTCTAGTCCACTGCAGGACATAGGCCTCAGATATGGCCATTCACGTCTGGGGTTTGGCCAGTTTTCACCATCCCGCTGGCAAGTACGGATTGGTGATGGTGGGAGACTTTAGTCTGATCGCTCATAACAATCCAACCTGGTATGGCATTAGTATAAATTACTGTTCAAGCTTATGAAAATGTAGTAGCAACAACAACAACAAAAACAAACAAACAAACAAACAACAACAACAACAACAATAATAATAATAATAATAATAATAATGATAATATACACGACATGAAATATTGCGAAAAAGTGTTAAATTTACCATAATAATAATAATAATAATAATAATAATAATAATAATAATAATAATAATATACATTAAAAACATATTGCAAAAGGGTGTTAAATGTGCCATAATAATAATAATAATAATAATAATAATAATAATAATAATAATAATCCCGAAATAACATAAAGCAAAAAGGTATTAAACTTCCCATACGCCAATGGCAATTTGCGTATTTAAAATCAGTCGATCTAAGAATAATTCTCACAAGCTTATAGTATTTCCTTTAACTTACTCTCTATGAATTGAATAATTCAAGTACTGCATTCAAAGAGATATGTCACATTGCGTCCCATTCAATCGAGTGAACTATGATCAGACAATGCAAGAACTTAATTTGGTTCATAGTAACGGGGTTTGGCCAGTTTTCACCATCCCGCTGGCAAGTACAGATTGGTGATGGTGGGAGACTTTAGTCTGATCGCTCATAACATCCAACCTTGTATGGCATTAGGATAAATTATTGCTCAAGCTTATGAAAATGTAGTAGCAACAACAACAACAGCAACAAAAACAAACAAACAACAATAACAACAACAACAACAACGACAACAACAATAATAATAATAATAATAATAATAATAATAATAATAATAATGATAATATACACGACATGAAATATTGCGAAAAAGTGTTAAATTTGCCATAATAATAATAATAATAATAATAATAATAATAATAATAATAATAATAATAATAATAATAATAATGATAATATACACTAAATAACATATTGCAAAAAGGTGTTAAATTTCTCATAATAATAATAATAATAATAATAATAATAATAATAATATTAATAATAATAATAATAATAATAATAGCATACACTATCTAACATAAAGCAAAAAAGATATTTAAACTTCTCATATACGCCAATGACAATTTGCGTATAAAAAATCAGTCCATCTAAGAACAACTCACTCAAGCTTATATATTTCCTTTAACTTATTCTTCATGAATTGAATAATTCAAGTACTGCATTCAAAGAGATATGTCACATTGCGTCCCATTCAATCGAGTGAACTATTATCAGAGAATGCAACTACTTATTTTGGTTCATAGTAACGGGGTTCTGACCTCTGTATAAAGGGTTTTAGACCAAAACTAGAGGGGCACTCAGCAGTGTTGCCAGATATGGGGATTTATCCCCAGATTTGGGGTGCCTGATGGGGATATTCTGTACAAATTTCTTTGAAGAAAAAACAAAAATTAGTAGATCTTTATATTGTTGCAATTAGTTTACTTGCACTCTATATGAAGTATGGTGAGTAAATTCTATATGAGCAAAGCCTACATGATCAGAAGAAAATATATTTGTGGAATTGGGGATTTTTGGGTTATTTTGGGGATTTTTTTTCATGAGTTTTGGGGATTTTTACACTAACCCATCTGGCAACACTGGCGCTCAGTAAAGCGCAGACCTCCGTCGCAGTAGCTTATTTCTTGACATTTTGCTAGACCTTGACCTTAACTTGTATATTTTAGCGTGGATTTTTATACACTCATGTATGAACCAAGTTTGAAGTCTCTGTGACAACGATGTCCAAACTTATGGCTGATTACGTCAATTGGACATTTTGTTTGACCGTGACCTTGACTTTTGACTTAACATGTATTAATTGGCTCGGATTTTCATACACTCATATTTGAACCAAGTTTGAAGTCTGTGACAACGATGTCCAAACTTATGGCTGATTACGTGAATTGGACATTTTCCTTGACCTTTGACCTTTCACTTTGACCTTCTAAACTTTAATCATTTACAGCTTTTTACAAATCAGTTAATCCCTGCAAGTTTCATTACGATTAAAATTGTGGCCATGAAGCAGTTCACAAACAAACATACACACGCAGAAACAGGGGGTAATATTAACCTCCTTCCAAATTCGTTGGCGGAGGTAATAACATATTTCTTGGTTAGTTCTTTTATTCCCTGATATATTGAAGTCAAAGTTTTCTTGCATTTTCGTTGATCATTATATAAATCAAACAAAAAAAGATGTACTTTTCTTCAAGACTATAAAATAATATCAGAATTTAATCTGCAATACTACTAACACTACTGTAAAAAAATGTAAAAAAGAAAAAGAAATATGGTTTCACTAAACACCGGATTTCAGAGATAATATACTTTTTTCTACTTTATACATTTAGAACGAATTAATCTTTATTTCTGTTGCAAATGAGGACTCTCCTAAAGACATAATATTGAGGTTGCAAAATT
>NC_090727.1:201715529-201718332 GCF_036898095.1 Palaemon carinicauda
CTCTCTCCTCTCTCTCTCTCTCTCTCTCTCTCTCTCTCTCAACGCACACATTTATGTACACGAAATTCCACATAGGAGAAAACACCTTCCTTTAAGGAATGCGATGAATCACCGTCCGGCTTCGTTCAAGATCCTCAAAAAAAGACGAACGTTACGTGACGCTTTCCAGAGGTTCTTCTTCTTCTTCCCACTTCAGCACAGCGTTCGCTAGAATATCCAAGACATCTGTCACGGGGTCTGGAGATCGCCTGGTTGAACGAAACAGAAATGACATTCTTTAGTATATCAGCTGTTAGAGGGGGAGCAACTATATTAGAAGACATTTCATGAAAAGATATTATTATTATTATTATTATTATTACTTGCTAGGCTACAACCATAGTTGGAAGTGCAGGATGCTATAAGCAAAGGGGCTCCAACAGGGAAAATAAGTCCTTCAAAAAGAGGGCAACCGTGCTTACCCCCCCCCCCCCCCAAAAAAAAAAAAAAAAAACACGTTAATAAAAGAATTAAATAAAGAATAAAGATTCAACAAAAGAGACCCCTAAGTATGGTGATTGGAAACTCACGGGAGATGTCCCATGAACGAAATCACATATTATAGTAAACAGGGATACATAAATTGCGTTGTATTTTTGAAAAGATATCAAATTTCGTTTGACTCCAATGTGCTGAATGTTAATTTTCACGAGGAAACAAAGATCATTCTTTTACACTGTGTAATATCATTGCAAGTTTAAACAATAGGCCTAGTTTTATTAGGAAATATTTATTTTAATGTTGTTACTGTTCTTAGAATATTCTATTTTTCCTTTTACCCTTTCCTCACTAGGCTATTTTCCCTGTTGGAACCCCTGGGCCTATAGCATCCCGCTTTTCCAACTAGGGTTGTAGCTTAGCGAGTAATAATAATAATAATAATAATAATACTGTTCTCTTCACCAAGTCAGGAGAGCAAAGGTTTATAATGCATGTCAAATCTTCAAGGCAGTTCAACAGGCTTCCATGAGTATCAAAATGATTTGTTCATGACAAATGTGATTTAAAAATCTAATGAGAGGCCTACTGATTGAACATAAACAAGGCCACTAACGAAAACATAAGCTCAAGCCACTGACATCAATAACATTAAGATTTTACCAAAACCTCGGCTATAAAGATGACGTAATATTTATTCAAACCTTTTGTGAGGAATTTCAACAAAGTTAAACAATTTTTCTTCACTCAAGGGGTTAATTTCTACACTGTAATTGTGCAGAGGCCCCTTTCCTTTAGGTAAGGGGTAGAAGAGACTCTTTAGCTATTGTAAGCAGCTCTTCTAGGAGGACACTCTAAAATCAAACCATTGTTCTCTAGTCTTGGGTACTGCCATAGCCTCTGTACCATAGTCTTCCACTATCTTGGGGTAGAGTTCTCTTGCTTGAGGGTACATAGGGAACACTATTCTATCTTATTTCTCTTCCTCTTGTTTTATATAAGTTTTTATAGTTTATGATAGGAAATATTTATTTTAATGTTGATACTGCTCTTAAGATATCTTATTTTTCCTTGTTTCCTTTCCTCACTAGGCTATTTTTTTTGTTGGAGCCCTATGGGCTTATAGCATCTTGCTTTCCCAACCAGGGTTGTAGCTTACCAAGTAATAATAACAATAATAATAATGCATTTCACCTACCCGCTAGTCCCTGTTGCAGTTTCGAAAGTCTGATTCCTGTTCTCCAGCCACGCATGCGCAGTAAATGACGACAAGCTCTTCCCCGATCGGCCAGAAGACTTCGTAAACAGATCCACTAACAGAATGATACCGACAACAATCAGCGTCAGGCCTCCGGAGGTCATCGTGTCGATCTCTTTGACGAAATTTTGTACTAACAGACTTTGCATTAAGCCTTCGAAGTCAATTGTTCTGAGGCCCTCCTCGAGGAAATTGAGGATTGGCGAGATTTCGTTGGAGAACTCGGAGGCCGCCATGATGGTGGTGGCCTGCTCTGAAGACTGTGGGCGGTGAACTGACGCGTGGAATGATTACGTCTTCTTTTATATAGGAGAGAGAGAGAGAGAGGAGAGAGAGAGAGAGAGAGAGAGAGAGAGAGAGAGGTCAGTGTTGGTGAACAATCTTCACAATAATGCTACAGCCGGATGTGTGGAAGTCATATATTGCAATTTAACCTTGATCTGTAAAAAGACAAGAAGATAGAAACATAGGTGTCAGCTGAGGAAGAATTGGGACATTTATTACTTGACAATATTACACTTTTTAATAATTTTGCTCTCTCTCTCTCTCTCTCTCTCTCTCCTCTCTCTCTCTCTCTCTCTCTCTCTCTCTCTCTCTCTCTCTCTCTCTCTCCTCTCTCTCTCTCTCTAAATGAATATTCTTCCGTGGGTATAGAATATATTGTCATTAACACAATAATGACACATTCCAAAGTGTCCCATACTACAAGAAAATAACCAAAATTATATAATTATAAGTAGTAGGAAATTTACTTTTTCCAAAATTTCCATGATAAGTATATAAGAAAATAATAAAAACCATATAATTTTATGTAATAGGAAATTCACTCTTATAAATTTCCTTGATAAGTGTATAAAAAAGTAATCAAAATGAGATAATTTTAGGTTATAGGAAATTTCTTTTTTTCTAAATTTCCGTAAGTATAAAAGAAAATCACCAAAATTAAACAGTTTTAGTTAATAGGAAATAAAGTGTTCTAAAATTTCCATGATATGTACATGAAAAAGTAATCAAAATTAGATAATTTTAGCTTATAGGAAATTTACTGTTTGAAAAATTTCTATAAGT
>NC_090727.1:201718832-201726332 GCF_036898095.1 Palaemon carinicauda
TTAGGTTATAGGAAATTTACTGTTTGAAAATTTCTTTAAGTATATAGGCTACCAGTCAAAGCCTTTTAGAAAGAAACCAGAACTTAATATCACGTTCAAATATTTTTAATAAGTATATACCAATCACACAACCTTTGTGAAAGACCCCAGAATGTGATATGACGTCCACAATAACGAGGTTTGACTAACCCCTTTAGATACGCTGGAGAAAGTGCAAGTGGTGACGTCACGTGCAAGTGGTGACGTCACGGTGTGACTGGGGACATTGCTGGAACCCAAAGATTCAAGTTATCTCGTCGTGTTGTTGTGACGTAATATTCTGGGCTACCTGTGTTAATAATATCCAATATGAGAGTATGTATGGGTTTCTAGAGCTATCGTCAAATTTCCGTTTCAATTTTTTGTTTCTGTATTTGAAAGAAAAAAATAAATTTATCTGATGGAGGAGTGTTGATGATTCATACTAGCTAAGCTGTAGCCCTAGCTGGAAAAGTAGGATGTTATAAGCCCAAGGGCTCCAACAGAAATGTATATATATATATATATATTATATATATATATATATATATATATATATATGTATATACAAAATATATATATATATATATATATATATAATATATTATAATATATTTATATATATGTGTGTGTATATGGTAGTCCACATAAGGAAAATTGAAAAATAATGTATATATGTAGAAATACTCTACAGTTTCGTCCGCCACTGGATCTCTTCTTAGAGCATTTCTACATATACACATTATCTTTCAATTTTCATTATGTGGACTACCATATACTAGGTTATCTTTATGGTGCTAAGGAAGATTACATCTGTTATATATTATATATATATATATATATATATATATATATATATATATACTATATATATATATATATATATATATATGTATATATATATATACTGTATGTATACATATATATACTGTATATATATATTAATATTATAATATATTATATATATATATATATATATATATATATATATATGTATATATATATATATAATATATATATATATATATATATATATATATATATATATGTATATATATAACTATATATATACACACACACATATAATATAATAAATATATATATTATATATATATATATATATATATATATATATATATATATATGTATATATATATATATATATATATATATATATATATATATATATATATATATATATATGTGTGTGTATATTACAGATCGCTGGGGAAGAAAAATGTTGCTAATCTGCATCAGAACATAGGATCTTTATTATTATTATTATTATTATTATTATTATTATTATTATTATTATTATTATTATTATTATTATTATTATTATCATCACTACTAGCTGATCTACAACTCTAGTTGAAAAAACAGGATGCTATAAGCCCAAGGGCTCCAACAGGAAAAATATCCCCGCGAGGAGAGGAAGTAATGATTAATTAAAACCAAATATTTTCAGAACAGTAACAATATTAAAATAGCTTTCCATTGCATGATCCCAAATATCATATAGATGGAAAACAAACACACAAGCAAAGAAAAACAGAAACAAACACGTCAAAATATACAAAACCTTAGTCTGCTAATTTCTCTTAAAACAAACATAATCCAACTGGACCCTTTGGATGCACACAAACGATTATTTCAAATATATATGTAATACTATTTTCAATGGCTGTAGCAGCAATTGGAATTTGAGTGTGGTACAGTTGGCTTCATTAATTCTGGTACAATGACATCTATTTTGCTTCATGTTATTATTACTATTATTATTATTATTACTATTATTATTATTATTATTATTATTATTTCATTACTTTGCTAAGCTAACACTCTAGTTGGAAAAGTAGGATGCTATAAGCCTGGAGGCTCCAACAGGGAAAATAGCCCAGTGAGGAAAGGACAAAAGAAAAATATTTTAAGGAGAGTAACAACATTAAAATGAATATCTCCTATATAGACCTATATAAACTTAAACAAAACAAGAGGAAGAGAAAATTAGATAGAATAGTGTGCCCGAGTGTACCCTCAAGCAAGAGAATTCTAACCCAAGAGAGTGGAAGGCCAATGGTACAGAGGCTATGGCACTACCCAAGGACTAGAGAGCGATGGTTTGATTTATATAGCGTTCCAGAATTAATGAAGTCAACTGTACATGGCCTCAAACTGACTGCTTTTGATGGAGCCTACAGTATAATGACAATCGTGGAAATCAAAACGTTTCCATGTGTATAATGTGTGATGACACTGAGTTGCGTGTGTTTCCACCCTGAACTAGGGACGATTACGAGTAAACTGACTTGTGTGATAAACGTTTGTGGTAACTGTATGAACGTTTTACATTTCATGGCTAAACGCATGTATAATATGAATCATTATCATTATTATTATTATCATTATTATTATTAGCAGTAAGTAGTAGTAGTAGAAGTAGTAGTGGTGGTAGAAGTAGTAGTTGTAGTAGTAGTAGTAGAAATGACAACAAATACAAGAGAGAGAGAAGGAGAGAGAGAGAGAGAGAGAGAGAGAGAGAGAGAGAGAGAGAGAGAGAGAAAATTAAAAAAAGAAAAACAATCTATAACTCCATCACTCTTACCTGAAGGCCGCCTGCTGGGTATATCATCATTATTGTAAACATCACCGAACATTCAAGTCCCCAGCGAACTCAAAATGCAATAATTAAACTTTATTTTTAAGACACAGCTCGAATGCAAAATGCATGAACGCATCTCTGATTAAGTTAAGCCCTGGACGAAGCCAGACGAGAAATTTACTTTTGCTTCTTAACTCGGGGGATAATTACGTTCGCTAATTAATTATTATTGGAGCATAATACTAAGGGTATGAATAAGAGAGAGAGAGAGAGAGAGAGAGAGAGAGAGGAGAGAGAGAGAGAGAGAGAGAGAGAGAGAGATTGAAAAAATCATAGAGAAATAGAAAAACGAAGAGAGAAAATGATTGAAGAGAGAGAGAGAGAGAGAGAGAGAGAGAGAGAGGAGAGAGAGAGAGAGAGAGGAGAGAGAAGAGGAGAGAGAGAGAGGAGAGAGATTGAAAAAATCAAAGAGAAATAGAAAAAACGAAGAGAGGAAATGATTGAAAAGAGGAGAGAGAGAGAGAGAGAGAGAGAGAGAGAGAGAGAGAGAGAGAGAGAGAGAGAAGAGAGAGAGAGAGAGAGAGAGAGGAGAGAGAGAGAGAGAGTACGGGATACAGAATTGCAAGGGCCAGGCAATCTACAAACAACAACAACAACTACAAGAGAGAGAGAGAGATGAGAGAGAGAGAGAGAGAGAGAGAGAGAGAGGTAAAAGTGGGGGGTCGTATTCTTGATGGCAGGTGGCTAACTGGAGTAGTTTTGGGCGGGAGCTGAATAAAGGCTTTATTCAAGATCATAATTTTAATTAGAAAGGATTATAAAAACAGATGGGAATTTGATTATCTTTTTGTTTCTTAAAGATTCTTTGAATGTTTTTGAAATTGGTTGTTCTTCGTAAATTATATTATTCACAAGTTTTATATAATTTGAATAGTAATAAAAATTTTGTTAAATCTAATAATATAAATTTCAATGATTTTCATAATTTCAATACCAATAATTTCAATGATTTTTGTAATCTTAATGATGATGATTTCAGTAATTTGGATAATTTTAACGATAATAATTTCAATAATTTTGATAATGTTAGTAATAATAATTTCAATAATTTTGATAATTTCAAAAACAATAATTTCAGTAATTTTGATAATTCTAATGATAATAATTTCAATAAATTTGAACAATTGGATATCAATAATTTTGTTAATTTTAATAACAATAATTTTAGCAATTTTGATCATTTTAAAATGATAATAATTTCAATGATTCTTAGAATTTTAATAATGTTCTTAAATTCTGGAAGCCTAAAAACTTTTCTAGTTTCATACCACAAAGTTTCCCCCATTTCATTAATTTAATTTCTATTCCAAATTATCCACAATTTAGAATTATCTCCAAATGTCCAGTGGAAAGCATAGCAGATGAAAAAGCTAAATCAGAATAGAGAATTAATAGACAAAGTAACAACAATAAAAAGTTTCCTAAAACTATAAAAACTAAAATATTCTTCTATCATTCTAAAAAACATATTGCCTTTTTCCCCCCACAAACTTACAGGGCACTTAAACTCCAATCGAGATTATCTTATAGTAATTAGGAAAATAACAAAACAACAATAATATGAACAACTTTTCTAAAAAATCAAACCTAAAATATTCTTCTATCATTCTAAAAGATATTGCCCTTTTCCCCACAAAATAACAGGGCACTTGAACCCAAATTGATAGGTTTATAGTAATTTAAATAACAAAACAACAATAATAACAACTTCTCTAAAAAATCAAACCTAAAATACTTAAAATATTCTTCTATCATTCTAAAAGAACATAGGCTTTTTCCCCTCCACAAACTGGCAGAGCAATTAAACTCGAATGATAAACTTAGAGTAATTTAGTAAAAAAAGAAAAAAAAATTTTTTTCTTAAAAATCAAACCTAAAATATTCTTCTATCAATCTCAAAGATATTGCCTTCCCCCCCCCCCCCCCAACACACAAACTGGCAGGCACTTATACTCGAATCGATAAGCTTAGAATAATTTAGTAAATAACCAAAAAAAAAAAAAAAAAAAAAAAAACTTTTCTTAAAAATCAAACCTAAATTATTCTTCTATCATTTTCAAAGATATTGCTTTCTATCCCCCCGCCCCCCAAGGCAGGGCACTTAAACTCGAATCGAAAAGCTTAGAATAATTTAGCAAATAAAAAAAGAAAAAAAAAAACTTTCTTAAAAAATCAAAAATCAAACATTCTTCTATCATTCTCAAAGATATTGCCTTCCCCCCCCCCCCCCTCCCCCACAAACTGGCAGGGCACTTAAACTCGAATCGATAAGCTTTATGGTAATTTCTCCTCTTCTGCCAAAACATTCCATGTAAGCAGACATGCCAACCGCCCAGACTATTTCTCCTAAAAAGGCTGTTTTCCCAAAAGCCGCCGCCTTTTATGGTTAAACTCCGGCCGAAAGGCGCTGGGGGATTTGGAAGAGGGGCGTTCTGGGTTGATCAAGGCTATTTTACCACAGCCAACCAGCCGAATGTCTTGGGACCTAGATTGCTTATAGATGTTGGTGGTGAAGGACCTACTTCTAATCTCAGCACTGGGTGACTTGCTGCTCAGAGTCAGCGCTGAAAATGGAAGTTTTTGATATCGATAATCTAGGTGGAAATAAACATTATTCATTTCAATAAAGAAGAATATTTGCAAACATGATTTGCTTATAGATGTCTGGAGTTAAAGGGCCCACTTCTGAGCTCGGCACTCTGGGGCATTTGCTGCTAAGATTCAGTGCCGAAGATAGAAGTTTTTGAGGTCGATAATCTAGGTGGAAGTTAGATGAATATTATTCATTTCAATGAAGTTTGCTTATAAGTGTCGGTGTTTGAAGGATCCACTTCTGATCTCAGCATTCTGGGTGACTTGCTGCTCAGAGTCAGCGCTGAAAATGGAAGTTTTTTATATCGATAATCTAGGTGGAAATAAACATTATTCATTTCAATAAAGAAGAATATTTGCAAACATGATTTGCTTATAGATGTCTGGAGTTAAAGGGCCCACTTCTGAGCTCGGCACTCTGGGGCATTTGCTGCTTAGAGTCAGCGCTGAAAATGGAAGTTTTTGAAGTCGATAAACTAGGTGGAAATAAATATTATTCATTTCAATAAAGAAGAATATTTGTAAACATGATTTGCTTATAGATGTCTGGGGTTGAAGAACCCACTTCAGAGCTGAACACTCTGGGTGACTTGCTGCTGAGTCTAAGTTGAAAATGGAAGTTTTTTAGGTCGATAAACTAGGTGGAAGTTAGATGAATATTAGTCATTTCAATGAAGTTTTGCTTATAAGTGTTGGTGGTTGAAGGCCCCACTTCTGAGCTTAGCACTCTGGAGCATTTGCTGCTTAGAGTCAGTGCTGAAAATGGAAGTTTTTGATGTCGATAATCTAGGTGACTTTGACCTTTGACCTTGACCTTCCAAAATTTAATCACTTCCAGCTTTTTACATAACAGTTACTCCCTGCAAGTTTCATTACTCTATGATTAAGATTGTGGACGGAAAGCTGTTCATAAACAAACACACACAGAAACAAACACACAAAAAGGATGTAAAACATACCCTCCTTCCAATTTTGTTGGCAGAGGTAGCAAGAAAAACCAAGAAAAGCAAAGGACAAATTAAAGAGAATAATAAAAGACAGTTAAACAATAAATCTAAGATGCACTTCAACGTTTTTAAAAGATATTTCAAATCCAATTTTTCCGAAAACACTGATCAGAGACAAGTAAAGTATTCAGTGGTACTCTGTCGGCTAGACCCATGAATTGCAGATTCTAATAATACCTGACATTTGGGTGATGCTATCTACAAAAAAAGTTACTTCAATGCAGTGAGTTATCTTTGAGGTATTGTGGAATCAAGTAAGTTAATATTTCAAACGCCAATAAACCTTTTCAATGCAGGAATTCAATTTGTTTGTTCGAAATGGAGGAACTTTCCAAGATTCCAAGACATTCATAAGCATTCTATATTCTGTTTCAAGATGAGATTTCAAAATGTCCCTCCTCCCTTCATTCGAAATTCAATAATCACTATTTCTTGAGAAATTCCTATGAAATCTCTATTTAAAGGTTTAAAGGCCGCTCATGAATAGCAGGGGCAAAGAACAGTGACATTGCTCTATCAAGCAGGACAATGCCCTAGAGACTGACTATATACACATATGATCAGGGCCCAAGCCCCCTATCTCCAAACAAGCTAGGACCAAGGATTGCTGGGCAATGGCTGCTGATGACTCAGCAGATATACCTAAAGTCTCCCCCAAAACAACCAAACTTAGCTCATAAGGATGGTGAGATTGCAGCGACCAAAGAAACTAACGAGTTTGAGCAGGATTCTCAATTTCTCGCGGGATTGTTATGATTTCCATTAGAGAGAGAGAGAGAGAGAGAGAGAGAGAGAGAGAGAGAGAGAAGAGAGAGAGAGAGAGAGAGAGAGAGAGAGAGAGAGAGAGAATCCCATGTGCTTGAAGTTTAAAATAGTGACTGAAATACAAGCAGAATAGAGAGAGAGAGAGAGAGAGAGAGAGAGAGAGAGAGAGAGAGAGGAGAGAGAGAGAGAGAGAGAGAGAGAGAGAGAGTCACACAAATAGTGACTAAAAAGTTAAATGAAAATTCAAATTTTCCACTACGAATAAAATATAAAACTCGTAACCCTTATTGAACAACATAAAAGGAATTCGAGCTACGTTAGTTTTTCTAAAAAATGAACAAGATAGGCTGGAATGACCTCTTCTTGTAATACCCTTATTACGATCTTTCGCAATGAGGTAATATGTGAGTATCGTTTGAATCATTTTTGAAAACAAAACATGTACAGCTTGAAATG
>NC_090727.1:201731332-201733832 GCF_036898095.1 Palaemon carinicauda
TCAACGACGACGACTTCAACGAGGACAAATTCGATGACAACGACTTCGATGACAACGCCTTCAACGACAAAGACTTCAACGAGTACAACTTCGATGACAACGACTTCGATGACAACGACTTCAACGAGGACAACTTCGATGACAACGCCTTCAACGACCACGACTTCAACGAGGACAGCTTGGATGAGAACAACTTCGATGACAACGCCTTCAACGACAACGACTTCAACGAGTACAACTTCGATGACAACAACTTCGATGACAACGACTTCAACGAGGACAACTTCGATGACAACGCCTTCAACGACAACGACTTCAACGAGGACAGCTTGGATGAGAACGACTTCGATGACAACGCCTTCAACGACGACGACTTCAACGAGGACAACTTCGATGACAACGACTTTGATGGCAATGCGTTCAACGACAACGACTTCAACGAGTACAACTTTGATGACAACAACTTCGATGACAACGACTTCAACAAGGACAACTTCGATGACAACGCCTTCAACGACAACGACTTCAACGAGGGCAGCTTGGATGAGAACGACTTCGATGACAACGCCTTCAACGACAACGACTTCAACGAGTACAACTTTGATGACAACAACTTCGATGACAACGACTTCAACAAGGACAACTTCGATGACAACGCCTTCAACGACAACGACTTCAACGAGGGCAGCTTGGATGAGAACGACTTCGATGACAACGCCTTCAACGACAACGACTTCAACGATGACGACTTCAATGGCTACGTTTTCAACGACGACCATAACTCATCATTCGCATCTTAGCCTTATCCCTCATATAGTCAACACTTTCCTAACATATCTGGGTCTTCTATCATCCAGTTCCTCCATCTTAGATTAAGCTCTGCCCTCTTGCAACTGGCGGATCCCCTGTGCAGTTAGCTCTTCCCCTTTGTAGTTGGCTCGCACCTCGAATAGCTAGCCTTTCCCTCGATCACTCGGCTTGTCCCTTGTACAGCTGGTCATTGCTTGGATGCAGTCGCTGTAATTGTTAAGCCATCTCACACGGAAGAGATCTGGCTGGAGTGGAATAGCTCCATTGGCTCAGAATAGAGGTTTCGCTTTTGCATACGAATTTTACTTATTTGGTTTAAAAAAAAGGTTCATGTCGCATTGAAGTAAACTCTTCATTTAAACTATCCATTCAGTTTAAATTCTTATTGAAAAATAATATTTTAACCTTTCTGATCGTTCTGCTAAATTAGTAATTCATCTATTTTTAACTCTCTATCGAGGGCTCACTTTTGCATACGAATTCAACTTTTTTTGGGGGGAAAAAGGTTCCTGTGGCATTGAAGTAAACTCTCCATTTAAACTCTCCATTCTGTTTAAAATCTTATTAAACAAAACTTATTTTAACTTTTCGGATCGTTTTGCTATACTAGTAATTTATCTATTTTTAACTCTCCATCGAAAGTCTTTGTTTAAATTATCATAAAAAAAAATCATTTCAACATTTCTGATTGTTCTGATATACTAGTAATTTATATATTTTAATTCTCCATCGAAATTTTTTCTATTTAAATTCTTATTTGAAAAAATATTTTAACCTTTCTAATTATTCTGTTATACTAGTAATTTATCGATTTTTAATTCTCCATCGAAATTCCTTGTTTAAATTCTTATTAACAAAATTATTTTAACCTTTCTGATCATTTTGCTACACTAGTAATTTATCTATTTCTAACTTTCCACCGAAATTCTTTATATTTAAATTTTTATTCAAGAAAAGTATTTCAACCTTTTCCATCTTTCTAACTAGTGATTAATCTATTTAAAAAAACTCTTTTGAAGCTTTATTACAAGAAATCCTATTCCTTCATGATAATCAATATGGGGTTTAGACAGCGTGTTAGCATTTAATTAAAATTTAACAAGATTAAGGTGTTAAATTAGATTACTTTTGTAATGAAAACAATAAAAATTGATCTGGCTTGAGGGTACATTCATACTATTCTATCTGTTTCCTTATTTCCTTTCCTCACTGAGCTATTTTCCTTATTGGAGCCCTTGGGCTTATAGCATCCTGCTTTTCCATCTTGGGTAGTAGTAGTAGTAGTAGTAGTAGTAGTAGTAGTAGTAGCAGTAATAATAATAATAATAATAATAAAGCAATAACAATAATCATTATCATCATCATCCTTCTCCTATTGACGCAAAGGACATTAATAATAATAATAATAAAAATAATAATAATAATAATAATAATAATAATAATAATAATAATAATAATAAAAGTAAAAAGCAAAAAGAAGTCTCCATCCTTAGCAAATGATTCGTACCCTCGGGAACAAATATTAGGTTTCTTTTCTTTCACTTTTTATACGTCTGGAATAAATTATAACCAGGAACATTTACACTACTGTGTATAACGAAGAAGAATGTAAAATTGACTACAGCTCGAACAGTACATTATGTATAACGAATCCACATAAAAGTCTAGTAATGTCATTCATTAAATATGT